>NW_010290329.1:3854-29395 GCF_000700745.2 Antrostomus carolinensis | reverse complement strand
TTTTATTTATTTATATGCATTTACAGATGTGTAAGGGTTTTATTTAAGAAGTATGATCGTGGTGTGGGCCAGTTGAGCTTCTGTGGAAGCTTCAGCGGGTGATCTGCCCTGCGGGCTGGCCCGTTCGTCCTGCCGATTGCCACGTGAGACCTAAGATTGTGATTGCTCTCAAGAACTTTTACTCTGAGCCAACTAAGCATATCAGAGAGGTGAAACTTTCAGCCTCCGGGGAAGGATGCAGCACACATGACAATTTCGTGCATTTCCCTTCTATCATGTGCCTGTTTTTTTTTTGCCTGTCCTTGCTGCGAGGTCAAGGTTGCTGGTGTATTAAGTGGGGAGGTAGAAAGAGAGCCTTAGTCTCGGCTCAGCCCTGTGTGCAGTCAGTCTGACGTGGACAAGGAAGCTCAGACCCTGATCACCATCCTGAACAAATAAAATTTCAGTGATGTGCTTGAATGGCAGGACTGCTCAGGTGCAAAATGCAGTGAAGGCTGGGCTTGACCCTCCCACGCTGAAATCGAGGAAATGAGACTTGCCCTGTTGTCACTATGCAACGGGGAAAAAAATCTGATTCTTCCTAGTCACAGATCTCGGGGAAAAGAAAGGGATGAGGAAAAATGGTAGTGGTATCACTTGGGCACATAAATCTTCATCTAAGTAATATGTTCTCAGCTTTATGATTTTTAGCTTTTTAATCCAAGATGTCTTTTTTTTTTTTTCTTTTTTTTTTTTCCCCTAGCATTTGTTAAAGAATCACTTCCAAAATGCTAGAAAGTCAGCCTGAGCATATTGCAGATAAAATCTGTCTCCCTTCTCCATCACGTAAAATAGAGATACAACATTTGGCCTATATTCAGTTTTTCAGGTGCTAAAAAGCTATGACAAAACTGCACAGATCGTATGATAATGGGCATATTATACAACTCGAGATCATCATATGCCCAACTTATTATTACTATTTTAGTTTTCCACAGACCACTTTTATAGCGCCATCCACTTACATGTACTTCACATACATAAAGGCTCGTTGCATGCCTTTTGAATTTATAGATCATATACAAATAAGCAGGGAAAAAAATTAGGGGAAACATTTAAGAAGATGGCAAAAGTGTAAGGAGTATTGCTGTGAAAAGTGAGCTGTTTGAAGGCTTTTAAAAGATCATCAACAGACTAAAATGTAGACAAAGAATTCTCCAAGGAGCATCTCCTGTTATTTTGGAGAAAACTGGCCCTAAATTCTGACCCTTCCGTACTTGAAAGATACCCAGCTGATAAAGGACTGAGAAAGAAACCTGACTGACTGAAAAGCAGCTGCATTTGAGGAACTTGTACACAGCAAAGATGGCTCAAATTTGGGCTTGAAAAAGGGTGGAAGACCTGAAAACACAAAATCTGTTTCCCCTGGTAGGAGCAGACAGTTGCCAGGAGGGAAATAGCACAGTTACAATACCAATGTGATAGAATATGAACCTCCTCTTTCATAAACGTACTCCAATATGTGCATACAGCAGTAAATATATGTATGTGAAGTTGCACGAGGCCTTCTGTATATCATCGTGCAGAACCAAAAAGCAGGAAGAATGTAAATTTGGCAAGTGAGAAGGGGGGCAAAGTTATGTAGGTTTTCCTAATAGAGAAGAGGAGCTGGGATTTTGTTCCTGAAGAGAAAGTAAATTTTAAGGTATCGAAACAGTAGAGGTGTGGTAGGAAAAAGGTGAGTTTAGCTGCAGCATTGTGAAGGGTTTTGAGGGAAGGCTGTAGGGTAGGGTTAAGGTAGATAAGGGGAGATCGTTCATTTAAGTGACTTGTTAGCAGTGGTGGGGAACCACAGTTCAAAGTAGAGGAACTTTATTTAGGAAGCAAGTTGCACAATAAAAATTCAGAAATAGGTTGGGTCTGTAAGTGAAGAAAGAGAATGGAGTAAATGCAGAGTGGGATGGGAGGCAGTGAAGGAGTCAGGAGGAAGAGGTGGTGCTTTGAGTAGGGATAATTCTGTTTGTGGCAGTGGCTGTTTGTAGCCACAGGGAGATGCATGTTGTGTTGCAGAAATGAGTCAGATTTGGCATAAATGCAGATGAAGGCAGGGAAAAAGATTAGAATCACAGAATACCAGGTTGGAAGGGACCTCAAGGATCATCTGGCCCAACCTCTCTTGGTGAAAGCATGTCTCTCAGAGCGGGGAAAAGAGAAAACTTTGGGATATAATTCTCTACTTTTCTATTTTTATGTCCTAAATTGAAAGCGACTTTTCAAAAAGGAAAATTAAAATCACTGAAAGGGAAGGGTAGAGAGGTGAATTAGAGCAAAGAACCTGGCCTTGCAGTGAGTTACTGAAGTACTGTGCCTGAGAGTGCTGTATGCACACCTATACAAGCACATCAAATGCTCCTACCTCCAGATTTTCTTTAGAAGATTTAAAATAAACTATGGGGAGAAGTTACTAATGTAGGCAGAGGAAGTAATTTCTGATACTGGTTAGCTGGCATGCTTTTGTAATATAATCTGCAAAGTATAAAGGCAGGAGGGGATGAGATGACATGGTAGGACCCGAACTTGGTGTTTCACGCGGAGCAACCTCTGTGCAGCCCAGTGCTGGCTGTATCACTGCCTCTGTCACATCAGGGTCACACACCAGTGTTGGGTGACAGGCTGATTCCATAAGAAGGCCAGTTCCAGGAACTACAAATACCTTACTCACAACAAACCTGCCTTATTAGATTTTGCTGGAGTTAAAAAAAAAAAAAAAAAAAAAAAAAAAAAAAAAAAAAAAAAAAAAAAAAAAAAAAAAAGAAAAGCGTTTCTGGGATTCTGGAATAAATGTGAATAGATCTATCCCATTGCACTGAAGAAGTGAAAGCAGTGTGAGCAGCTGCAAGTCTGTGGGAACTCAGGTACGTATATGCCATTAATTTAAACGTACTCCAGGATTCTGTCAACAGAGGGAAGAGAGAAGTTCTTCCCCAGGAATGTTTACTGCAGAACAGTTAACACTGATTATAAGTTACTTTAATAAATTAATAGTGACCTTCTCTGCCAAAGTATGATTTATTACAGACTGATCTGCTGTTTTGTATAACTGTTTTACATACTAATTGCCAGTATAGTTGCCCAAGAATTGAAATATAAATATGATAGAGAGTGATTCATAGGCAGTATCTAAAAGCAAAACCTCAAACCTCAAAATGTTACAAGCTTTTAGAGGGAAAACATTTTAGTGCAAATCAGCAATATGGTGTATTGTCAAATTAATTATTTGAAAAGGAGTATTTATAATAAACATTGGAAAGGATCAGTGGTATAAAGGGTTTTGCTAAACATTCAGAGCTTCGTGTAAAAATGATTCAGCTCCTCTTTCTGCAAATCTTTTTTCTTATTTTGCTATTATCTCCCAAACTTCTGCAAGCTCCAGTTTTATAAGTATATTCTGCTTAATGGACAAGAGATTTATTTTGCATTTGTCCTGGTGTGCACAAAAGCTGCTTACTAACAAACAAGTACATGGGCCTCCTTCTTGTTTCAAGCCTTTCATACTATACTAATAGCTGATTTGAAAACTATTATTGTAGGTGGATCTGGTACCACAGCCATACACAAGATTGCCTAACATTTCTCATTGAGATTTTTCATTGTTCTAGATTTCAACCTTTAAGTTTTAAAGTTATCCTTTTTGGGTGTGTGCTTTATCCTGAATTTTCTAGAATGATTCAGCAGTTACTTGAGCAGGAGGAGAGGTATTCTAGATTACATACCTTAAAAAAAAACCCCAACATGTAAAATTGTTTCACTAGGAATCTCCAACACCTTTAGATTGTGGAATAACGGTAGAAGTTCAAGGACAGTCTTAGGAATCTACATGATGCCTGCCTAAATGACATACCAGCCAAAGAAAAATTTGCCAGGAAAATACCAGGTCATGTATACTTGTCTGAGACTTCAGTTGGGAATCTGGTACCAAAAAAGGAGGAGGAAGTGGTTAAAAGCTGTTGGCATGGCCTATATGCATGGAGCCCATTTGGAGCTGCATGGCAACTAATTCTGATATTTGTGATATTTTAAGCAATGGACATTATATTATCACAGAATCTGAGGGCTTGCTAGGGTGTACACTAACCTGTGTGTGTTTTGCCTTGCATAGGGACAGATGTGTCAGCTGCTGTCCACTCCTCATCTGCTCAGTTCTCAATTTCTAGTGCAAAAGGATTAATATCTAGGTTTAGTAGCAGGTTTCTGTCTTTATCCTTTTTCCTCGTCCCCCTTGAGGGAACTAACCTCACCTTGACTTCCTTTCTTTGTCCCACCCTTCTGGGTCTTAGTATGGCTGCAATCACCGTCCAGCCTTCCACCTAGTAGACAGAAAAATTTCTAGTAGAATTCATACATTCTGAAGATCTGAGTTTTGCAGTAGCCACTTGCATGTACAAAAATGTAATTCTAATCCTCTGTTGTTTTTTTGGCATTAATTGTACCATATTCATTGAGACTGAGACAAAACTGCTGCCTCTAAGAGCCACTGATTTGGACGATTATCCAAAATCAGATTATAATAAATGGCAGTCTTAGAAATTTTGATTAACCTCTAAATAAGTGTTACTTTGGAAAAACCCTGTCAAATGCATTAATGATAAGTTGTGAAGTAGTAGTAATTGCAGGCATGGCACTATAGATAACATAGTTAATTGATACCACCCTCTCAAACATGTATAGCACATCAGCTGCCATGAAGCTGGAGTGATTATAATAGTATTTACAACAGTTTAAATACATCAGATAAGACGTGTAAAATGGAAACTCAGGGTGCTTACTACAATCAAGTCACTTGGTCATTTAATGGCTTTACTTTGGGCACATATGACTTGGCCATTGACACTTCCAACTTTCTGACAAAGTAAATATATACTGAGCTGCTCTAATTGGATTTTAAGGGAATGTCATGTGGTCCAGGTTGAAGCCTATAATTAATCCAATTAGTCTATACAGAGTGAAGTAATCAGTCAGGTCCAGGGATCACCTGGAGAGCACAGCCAGGACCAGGACCAGGACCAGGACCAGGACCAGGACCAGGACCAGGACCAGGACCAGGACCAGGACCAAAGATGAGGCTAGATCATAGCTCCTTAGTCCATCCAGGGGACAGGACAAGGATGGAACTGCTGACAAAGCTATGACAAAGCAGGGGCCTGTCCAGAAGACAAAGGTCTAGTGTCCATCCAGAGACTACTACATGTAAAACATCACTCTGGCTAGCAAAAGCCCTGGGCTCAGCTTAGATGGAGCTCCTGGGTAGCTGTTGGGGATGCTCCTGGCATGGCTGTTGGGGAGGCTTATCAGGACCATTACATCCTGTTAGGACAATCAGAGCCTTGACAGCTTCTTCCTTTCTATTTCCCTTATCAATGCTTGCAGTCATAGGGTTCACAAAATGCATCTGCATAGGTCACCTTTCCTTGTGATTGTTCCACACCTAAGGAACAATGTGTTTTGGCTGAATTCAGGTTGCAGATTCACAAAGGGAAGTGGTAAACATGTTCTTGTCTTGCAGGTGCGTTTGTAGAAATGCAGTACAGATTATACATGCAAACTCTATAGAAGAATGCCCTGGCTTTGTTTTTTGGGGGGGAGGAATGACACATATTTGATGAAGAGTCCTCAGTTCATCTTGTTTCAAGCATGGCTATAACCCTCGTCAACAAGTTAGGAGAAAATAAGGTGTGTGTTGATGATATAGCTGCAAAGCTTCACTGAGCTAGAGGGAGCTTTTTTCAACAAGATGAAAGTGTTGGCAGAATGAAAAACTAGGAAGCAAGCAGAGAACAACCAGCACTAGCCACTTTGTCATCTCCCAACACATAAGTCCAGGTGAAAGGGTTCATTCTGGGGGGAAATTTTTTTGGTCATAGCATAGATAAAACAACAGTTGCCTGAAAAAAAGGAAGAATAAGATGAAAAAAAAAAAAAAAAGATAAGTGTTTCTAACTTCAGCAGTGGTGGAAAGAAGGTTCCACCTCTCAGGACAGAACATCAAAAAATGACTCTTCACATGGGAAACTTCTGTACCTGCAGCTGATCATCTTGTACGTGGAGAGCAGTATAATTCCACTGTCACAGAAATCCAGGTATTTTGTGACCTGGGTAAAACTTGTAGTCTGCTGCTCAGCTGGCAGGCTTCTAGCCTACAGTGACAAGAGTAGACAGCTATGCCTGAAGTAGACCTTCTGCTCCTGGTCATCTTATCCCTCAGCATTCTAGGTGGCACAAAAGTCACAATTTCTGTATCTCAACCAGGCCAATCACTTGGTATGACTCCAAGTATAGAACAATGATAAGCAGTGGGGTGACAGGAAAGCTATCAAGGACAAATTAGGTCTGCTGAATCATAGAATCATTTTGGTTGGAGAAGACCTTTAAGATCATTGAGTTCAATCAAAAACCTAACACACTGCCAAGTCCAAAGTATGGCTTGGAGATACTCACTTCTGTCACAAATGAATTAGGGAGGATAAAGTGATGGATTTGACCCACTTGGTTCAGCAAATGCAAACCTAGAGCTACCAAAGAAATAGCTACCAAAGCATAGTTATGGGAGCTTCAGGGCTCCATTCTCTATCCCTGAAATTGCAGGTTATGAAATATAATAAGACATCCTTTTCAGGTATGAAAGAACTTCAGCTTAGCTTCCTCCGAGACTGAAACTTCAGGCTACAGAATATACTTTGTAAATGCTGTTTTTTGAGGAAGAATTTCCAGGTTAATGCAATTGTCCTAATGGGTGACTCTGTGGACTTAAGCCAGTTTACTTATAGGTTAAATCCATTAGTTTATGGCTGTCTGGTTAGGGATATGGGCCTCTGGTTAGGGATAGCTCTTGTATATTTTCTACTAGTTTAAAACGAATAGTTTTTAAAATTCCACCATTCTTGTGAGGACAAAATACTATTATTTAACCCATAAGTGTAGTAAAAATACTGTGAAATGAGCCCAAATCCTGTATTTTTTCTAGGTTGCCTTGAATGAGTTTTTACTAACTGTGTATAAAAGCAGTTAATAATTTCAAACAGAGGGGTGGGTTTTTTTGTTTTGTTTTGGTTTGGTTTTTTTAAAGTCATGATGGTTTTATTCGAGTAAAATGTATCTTGCTTCTGAACCATTCCCTCCCCACACCCCGTAACAGAAAAGCCAAAATCTCCATAAGGAATCAGAACTGTTCTATGAACACTAATGTGTTCTTACCACTTTTGTCAATTATATGAATTTGTTTTCCGGTCTTAAAGCCAGCATGAAGGACTACTTTACAGTGAATAAATTATTCAGTCTTAAATGCTAAGAATGATTTTTTTTTTTTTTTTAAGCTGAAGTTTTTCTTTTGAGAGTTGTCCAAAGTTTCATTCCATGACTTCTTCCTAAAGCTACAGCTAAATAAATCAGGCCAGAAACATACCTGTTTACACAGTTGTGCCAGGGGAATGGTGCGGGAACTTCACCTTGCCAAGGGAAGGATTGCACCCTGGCAAGGACTGACTCCCTCTCTCATTCCTAGCTTCTTCCTCAAAGTTGATGAGTAATTTGTGTCCTAACAGAAGAAAATGAGGAAATGCCCCTGACTGATCAACTCTGATTTTTGTAGCTGATTGAGAAGTAAACCTCCAGGAAAGGGTTGTTGGGGTTTTTTTTCTTTTTTTTTTTGTTTTTTTGTTTTTTGTTTTTTGTTTTTGTGAGGACAAGGGGACAGTCTCTCATCTCTTTGGGAGTGCTTGAACATCAGATTACTAATAGGAAACATTATATACAATTCCATGTACATTTTCCCAGTCATTTTCCATGCACCAATCCTCAGCCAACACAACTGGCATCACTCCCACTGAACAGACACTAATTTACACCAGCTGAGGTCCTGGTTCTTATGTTACTTTTATATTCATATACTATAGTCTGGGAAATGTTAATAAAGCACGCAGGTTTTGAAATGGGTAAGATACATGAGCGCAGCGTAACTGTTTTACATAAGGACTTGAATCAGAACTGTTACTTATGGCTGGCATGCTATGATATGCTTTCTTTATGACCCTGTCTTATGCTGCAGTTCACTTGACCTAAATTCTGCTGCAGTTTTCTGTTGCAAAAGATGGAGATTTCAGACACTGCTGCAAGTAAATGAAAATAAAAAAAAAAAAAATAAAAAATTGAAGTCTTTACCAAGATGGTACAGTGAATTCAGGATTGTATGACATTTAATCTTATATTGCATCCTATTGATTTTATGCCAGACTTAATTTTTCATTTTTAAGCAAGCTGCAGACTGCAATATTGGTACCAAGAGTTGTCAGCACAATAAAGAGAGGGTCTGGGTAGTAGATACAGGGAAGATGAAATTTATCAAATTCGGCAAGAATATTGAGGTGGTCCAGGAATTAGAGATTAGGAATAGCAAGCAGCTGTGAAATACTTAGCATCACTGACCATTTAAATAATGGCTGTCAAGTTTTCTGGTTTAATTAACAGTTAAAATCAAGGGGCAGTTCATGCCTATTAGAGCTATTGTGTTAGGCTGCCTGCAAACTTGGGCATGTATCGCTGCATAACTTTATTTTCAGTTAACATCTGGAAGGTTTTCTTTTCCACAAAAGGCAAAAAACTGCCCTATTTTAGTTGTAAAAATGACAGTCTGCATCCTGCAGTGTGTGTCTGCAGCAGTGGGTGGATTCTCTGGCAAATTTAATTGCCACAGAATCACACAAGGCCCTGACTATTACCAAATGGTGTGTGATAAACAAATACAGAAACTTATTTTACTAAAGTATTCTCTTCATTTAGCACTTAAATGCACTAGAAGTGGCCCTTTTAAAAGTGTAGGCCGTGGAACAACAATTGCTATTGGAGTCTCTGGATTGCTTTGTTGTTTATTTAACTTGACAGCAGGCTAAGCTACAGTTTCACAATTTAGATCATTTATTTTTATGGTCAAAATGTTTGTACAGTAGCAAAACGGCTTAGCGTTTCTCTGCGATGGGATAGTGCCTCGTTCTGCAGCTGCTCTGGCTTTCTTTAGTTCACAGAGTGGGTGCTTCAGGAACCTGGCAAACTGTTAAATCATCAATCCTTTCCCTGTTGTGCCAGTATACTGTACCCATCACGAGGAAACCTTGGGAAGCTCGTTTCTGTATGATTTTCTGGTGTTTCACGTAGCCCTGAGGGGAGAAAAAAAAGATGTACTCTGTGGTTTCTCTTGAATAAAAGAGCAGACAGATATGAAGGTAGAATCCAACAGCCTCCTGAAGTGAAGACAAGACAAAGCTATTAATGTGCTGGTGGTATTCTTCTTTGTGTTATACCAAAGTGCATCAGTGAATGTAAGAAGTTAGCTGGTAACATGAACATTTCTAATTCATGGGGACTTGGGGTGGTCAGTAATGGACCCTCTCTCAATCTTTCCTCACCCTAATTGTTATGAAGGGCTCAGGTATTTTTCATGTGCACTCACAACATCTTTCTGAGACTAGTAAGTAATATGTAATAAACCAAAAGGCAAAATAAGTTCTCTGTCTGCTTCCTTTAGTGCACTTTCACTGACGTCCTAGGAGAGTATGAGAAGTACAGGAGGAAGGATAAAAGGAAAGTTATTTGTAGATGACTTACTGGAAGGCATCTCATTTTCTCTCTATAGCAAAAAATTCCATGTCTTAGGGAGAGACACAAAGTCCTCTCAAGAACTTCTGGTAAGGAACCAAGCATTTGTTGGACATGTTGAATGGAGAAGGACACATCTGTGGTGGCCCTTGCCTCTGATAGATTCTCTGAAGTAAGCACAGGTCTTTTGGTATCTCTGGGTATTATTTCTCTCTTCAGTGGCAAGAGGATAAATCAGCTAGAGTAGCAGCAAATACTTAGCTCACCAGGGCTCTCTACAGACACAGTACTCCAGAGGTCCTGGAAGTGGAGAATGAGTCCTCGTGCAGTTCACTAGAAGAAGACAAGGTCTTGGTTCCATGGCTCCAGGATACCAGGTACCAGCTTGGTCATAGGTAAATTTCCCTCCTTATAAACTCACTATTTGTTCAGGCTGTGCATGCCTGCAAAGCATAAAGGTCTGTTGGAGTTTTTTTTTGGTTTTGGGTTTGTTTTTTTTTCAGTTCACACTGGATGTTTTTTTGTCCTCTAAGAGCTCCATAAGATTGGCATTATCCTGTAGTAGTGTCACAGCCTGCAGTCGTTTAATGCCTCTTCTTGTGGGGCCAGGATTCCACGCCCAAGTGCATTTAGTAGGTCAGTACAGTAATTTTAAATGTCTTTCTTTCAGTCTTTTGCCATCTTCAATTATACCTTTCCACCCTACTATTTGTGTAATTTTCTTCTATCTGAAGTCTCTTTACTGTTGTTCTCTATTGCACAGCATGACAAATTACCCATCAAGCCATATCTTTTCAGCCCAGAAATGTGCAGTAACACAGAGTCATGGCATTATCACATGTTGTGCACTTTATTTCCTCACAGTTCATTCAAGTGTGTCACTTTATTTTCCTGCTTCCTTTTGTCATCATGAAGATTAACCGTTTTATTCTTCCTAAACTTTAGGAACAATTAGAAATGCATTACATTGTAAGCTCAGAGCAACACCTATACAGTTCTGTATAACTTCACGCTTCTCCTGCGTGGCAAAAACATGTCTGTGATTCTGAGTCTTTGCAGAAAAGCCAAGGCTTCCATCCTTATTATACAGCTGAGTAACCTTGGCTGTGGGCAAGGGAATTATTTGTAGCCTCTGGCCACCAGCCAAATTAACTGTGAGACACCATTCACTTTGACAGTGTGCACTAGATTCTCTTGGGAGTTATGAAACTCCCTGGGCCTAATGTGTCCTGTGTCCACAATCTCTCTTCTCCCCCCCACCTCCTCTTTAATTCAAGATAAATAGCAGAAATTGTACAGCTTGTACCAAGCTATCCCCCAGGCATTGCAAGTATGCGTTAGAAAAATCAATGGGAACAGCTCAGAGCATCAGCAGAGCTGATATGTACATAAGATGCATCTTCAGAAATTGTGATTAAGGTGATACAGAGAAATTTTGTTGTTAACAGCATTGTTTAGAGCACTCATTAACATTCCATGGGGACAATGCAGGAGTTCAGCATTAATGCTCAGTCTGAAGAGAATCACGGGAATAAATGCAAAGTTGTCCTCATAACATATCTGAGATGTGAGACAGGATCACTTTGGGCAAACGTGCCTGATTCTTCTTTTCAAGCTATTTTATGGATCATTCTGAAGAATTGTTGATTGAAAGGGAGAAAAAACCCACTAGTGTAAAGCAACCTGGAGGAATTAAGACTTCAGGAAATCAGAAACAACTTTAACCTTCTGGGATGACATTTGGTTGGATATAACTTCATATACCTTCCCATTGTTATTAACAAAATGCTGTTTAACACTGCTAGATTTTATTATTTTTTTTTAAATTACTTATATTTAGGAAAGTATGAGAGCAGAATATAATAAGCTGAAAGTGTCGTGGTGCCAAGGATGCCAAGAGCCATTTGCAGATTTGTGTTGGTGGTCCAGTAACTTGAAGAGTGGTAGATGCTAAGAGACTGGTTTTGAGATGTGCTGGAAGAACTGATAACTACTAATAGCAGGTATAGGCACAGGTTAGATACCAGTCCCCAGTCTAAACTAATCTAATCCTAAATAAAATTTCTGTCCCACCCTCTGCAGCATTTTACCATGGACTTTCTAGTATTTGCCTGTTCCATGCCTATTCTGAGCCTTTCATGTTGGGTTTTAAAAAATCCCAGGTATCAATTAGCACCACGCATAATGTAATTATGATTCTTTTTTCAAGCATATCTTGAAATGTCCAATGGCAAGATTAGTGTAAAAAGAAAAATGCATGAAAAATTTAGAAAAAGCCTGGCTTTTAAATGAAAGACAAAATCTTTTTACTTCAGTTTTTTTAACTTTTTGTCAGAACTCTCTAAATTGGCTTAAATGGGACCGGAAGCTCTGGCTCTTGAGGTTCATTTATCTTGTAATGTTTCCTAATCCATTTGCTTTAGAGTGTCAGGTAGGAGCTGGTAATAGAAAATCCAGCTCCAGTATGTTTCTCCATATATCCCCCTTACAGAAATTTGTTACCGCAGCTGATAAACAGAATTATACAAGCTTTGTCACACAAATGACATTATAAAAGGTTCCAAAAAACTCGACAATGTTGACAGTTGTTTTCAGCAAATGGCTGCTTTACTGTAGCACTGTCAATGTTGATGTCCTTGTGCACATGTAAAAGAGCAATGTGATTAAGGCAAGCTTGTCCATGCTAGATATGAGCCAAGTTTTCAATCTCCTCATGGCACTGAAAGATTGCTCAGCTGTTGCAGATAAGGCAAGAATAGCTAGCAGATTTCTGCCATTAAAAAAAAAAATCCTTCTCTTTGGGCATGCGTCTATAGGAATTTGTAACATCTGCTACTGACCTTAAGTTCTAGATAAGAACAGCTCGTATTTGTAACTCAAATTGATATTACTTGGTTTACATGATGCACTTCCAAAGAGATTACTGAAGTGTCTTTGTAAGAAGAGGATTGTCTAGACAGCAGTCTAAAGCACGATATAATTTTGTAAAGTGGTACAGCAGTGAATTATCACGATTACTCTAGGGCCACTTACCACTGCAATTTATGTCCAGCTTACGTTGAATTTGATTTGGACAAATAATCTATGTTGTCTTCTCATCTGAGAATATTTCATATTTATATATGGAAATCGATGTATAGGCCCTACCTAGAACATCAGTCATCTTTTCCATACTTCTTTTCACAGTATCAACTAGATGAAAGGAGTGGAAAACTCAGTTCTTTAGCCAAAACTTTGTCAAGGGAAACGGGCCTGAGTTAACACAGTCATATCTTCCATCCTATTGACCCTGAATTCTTTATGTAAGATGTCAAAGCCATGGGACTCAGCAGATTTGTTGTCATGTCTGGGTGTGGAAATAGTGGGAAGAAGCCAATTTCAACAACATAATCTTATAACAAACCCATGGGGATTTTCTCATATAAATTAGTGTAGATTTTGTTAGTCTAAACATACTCAGATTTCCACTTTGTATCTACTAAAAACTCTTTTGAAAAGCCTGGGTTTCTGACAAGAGCCTGAGGGGAAGGAGGGAGCAGATTTCGGGTTGGCTTAGGGTGACCAGCTGTGAGTTTCCCCAAACAGTGAGTGTGATTCTGTGTGCTTCTTGGAATATCATAGATGGGTCTATGCCTCTACGAGATTATAAGGAAAACTCTGTGAACTGAAGCTATCTATCAATGGCTTTTTCTGACAAGCTTGTACAGTGATAGAGTGTGGTACTAAAGGGCAGCATTTGATAGTCTTTAATTATGAAACCATCTTTTTTTTCTTGCAACCCAGTGACATGTTCCCAATTCTCCAACCAAATTCTGAAGCCAAAGTCTCAGACAAAAATCTTCTTCACTAAACAAGTTCAATTCAAACCCAGAAAATGATCCACTCTCTGCACTGAATGAGACCAGAGTGTGATACAAAAAGAGGTTTATGATAAGGTATTCGAACAGCATGACATAACACATGCAACCAAGGGGGGTGGGGTGGGGGGGGGAAGGAGATAATTTAAAGATGCACTCTTCACCTTAATTCTGGTATTTCCCTCTATTTTAAGACTTGATGCTATAATGTAAACATCTTTATAAAAACTGATCTTGTTATGGGAAATCATGGACAGCCCCAGCTATGGGCAGCACCACCTGTGTCTCCTATAATTACCAGGTTTAAAATAAAAGTTAGAGCAAGTGTAACAAACAGAGCTTTGCTCTTAACAGAAACCAATATTAGTTTTGCATTTTGCGTCATTAGGGTAAAATTAGGTGCTGCAATAAAAGCTACATTACAGGAAGTTCATTTTTATGTCACCTTGTGAAATTCAAGGTGACAATACACTTCTTTCCTCCAGCAGTCTCAGATAAAGATTTGTAGCCCAGTATTTTGGACTCATAGAGTAGCAGTTTGACTCGTATTCGGGTCTTAGACTCTCTGGTTGAAAAACTACATCTCAGAAAAGGTCTGTAATTATCAGCTGGTAAATCTTTCTATTCGTGCTTATTCTTTCAGACCAATTAGAGTGAAGAACATTTCAATCTGGACGTATCAAGAAGGAAAATCTTTCATGCAGAATTGATGAAGTGGGAGTGCTTCTCCCTGTATTTGTCTGCTCCCTGCTTTTGTGTGTTCCTCCACTACAGCTGCGTGCATTAGCAGCCTGACTCCACTTTGAAAACCTTAAGCCGCATTCTTCAGAATTTTTTTTTAGCCTTTTTTTTTTTCCATTTGGAGCCACTGAGGCTGACACATAGTTTCCAAGAACTTCAGCATGTCTTCTGTCTCCTGAATCGTCTCCTGAATCTCAAATATTTCTCAAGTGGCTAGCAAAAGAATATCCAGATAATCTTCAACCTGGTGATACCAGCTTTGAGAAGAAAGCCAGATGGCTCTGAAAATGAATTGTAAAGTCACTATTTCATTTTATCTTAGCTTAGTGTCTTCAATACTTGTGTACTGTCATTATTACAGTTAGAGCATTCAGGAGATCTGAAGAGACTATGAAATCCCACTAATTCTAGCACCAGTAGCAGCTTTTGTTGGTCAGACTGTAAATTATATTGCACCATGATTCATTTGAAAAAGCAATAATACAGCTTGAAAAAAATAAAAGGTGAGCAATAAACTAAAGCAAAAGAGCTTGTTGCCTTTCCCAAAACAAAACTTTTTCATTCCTGACCTGGGTTCACTTTTTTCCCCCATTCTTTAAGCTTCCTTTACGTTATGTACTAAAAATAAATGCATTCAGGGTTCAGACTTTAAGTCCAAAATTACTGCCTTTCAGATCCTTTATTATCCTATCAGGCATCTAAAAAAATATTTCAAAGCAACACTGCATAATTTGGAAAGTTAAGAAAATGTTGTTTATGGAACAAAAAGGTAAGTAGATGCAATTACAACAACCTTTAAATGTGTTGTTTCCCTTCGATTGTCAATTAAACATTTTTAAGAACTGAGGTTTTACACAAAAAGGTTTTTTTGCCTTCTTCTCTCAACAAGATGAGGAGAAAAAAATAACTTAAAGTGACATGACATGAAGACCACCTGGGCCACTGTCCCCTTTCCAGCAATTCGAGTGAGTTTTGGCTCACAACCTCGTTTTGTTCTCACTCAAAACGTTGTGCCTTAGATACCACCAGGAAGATGAGGACTGAAAATTGACACACAGCAACTGCAGATGCAGACGTACATTACATAAATAAGGCCCTGATCCTGTAAGCAGCCTTGTCCAGTTTCAGTTTCAGTATTGTCATGGGCTTTAACTTTCTCAATACTCAAGGCCAAGCAGACAGTAGACATAACATTGATAGCCCTCAATAATGGATAAACAGTGTGCAAACTAAAAAAAAAAAGAAACATTTATTTTCTGCCATACCTGAAAATAGTGAAAGGCAAAACATTCAATTGATAACTGAAAGAGCCAAATTTCCCTTTGGTTTTCTGCTTTCTGTACACTGGATAAGCTAGGTTTCTCAAGCATTTGGGACAAATCTCTTAACACGTTTTGGATGAACTCATACCCTGCAATACAGGATTGCAGATTGAAGGAGAGAAACCCCTGGAGATCTCTGCACCTCTACAGTTTGTTTCCACTGACAGAAGCTGCAGGAACAGTGGAAAAGGAACTGTGCCACTGCTGGCATTTTTTGGGCCAAATGGGTGGGATTCTTCTCATCTGATAAACTTTTGAGTCTAAGCTTGTCATTTAAGTTCCTTTTGTAGGCAGTGCCAAGAGTTTGATGTCTTGTCACAGTTCCTGTTTATAACCAATGAACCTTACCCTACTGGTGCCCACCAGTCCTAAGACTGTCCACCACACCTAGATAGCTTCCTTCATCTCTTGAAGTGTACCACATATGACCTGTCAGGAACCAGACAAGAACAATCCAAGCACCATCCAGGATTACTTCTTACTGCTGCCAAAATATAGAATCAGAATGTTTTGGGTTAGAAGGGACCTCTGAAGATCATCTGCTCCAACCATGTGCAGGGACATCTTCAACTAGATCCGGTTACTCAAAGCCTCATCCAACTGACCTCGAACACTTGCAGTGATGGACCATCCATTAAGTGAGCAGCCTCAGGTCATTCTCCTTCCTCAGCTTTCAGGAGCTGAGGAGCAATAGCTCCTGAAATTTAGGAGTAACGTGCCACTGCTGGGTGTGTCTACCTGTGTGTGTCATGTAGATGCTCTCCATGACCCTCCTTTCCTGTGCTCGAGTGCTTTAGGACTTGTATAATTAAGCCTATGCTGCATTTCTACAGCCAGTACACTTTTCCATCAGTGCTACTCTTACTTTAAGGCTTAATCATAAATATAGAAAATGCATGACATATTTTGAACTACATTTTAGAATTTTCTTGACACAGGTTGTGCGATGCATGAATAGTAAATCGTTAAAATTAGTCAACTAATTGTGTGCTTCGTCTTCCTACCCTGCACACAAACATACACATACAGACACACAACTAATGGAGGGTTAAAGACAACCTAAATTTCTACAGAATGACTGTCTTACCAATTACAAATATATAGGACAACCAACCTCTGATCTTTAATCAGATATGGACTGTCCGTCTGATATACTACATGATTTAATCAAGACATGTTTGTAAATCTATTCCCATAAAATATTGTTTCCACTCAATAGTATCCACCCAAGAAAGATTAGGCCAGCATAAGCACCTCCTATGGACCAGAACACCCTGTACATATATATTTGAACAATATAGTCTTAATAGAAATTTAACAAATTATTGGGAAACATGGAATTTTTAAGACTTAGCAACTGCTAATTGGATTGTCCAATGTGGAAAAAAGGAGGATCTGAGGATTTGCTTTTGCACACTGAAGAAAAGTTTTGCACATGTTCAAGGAATTTTAAAAATACTGATAAACTAGATTTGGATTAAGTGTCAAAAATCAATGAATTATGTGACCACTAAATCAATGTCTTGCAGACATGTCATATATTGATTTACTACTTCATGGATTTTGAGAACCCTGGACTGCTCATCTTTCACAAAGTGATGAGGGGAAAATGCAGTAGGCTTTTAGGATGAAGGAGCAGATTGTTTGGTAGGGTATAAAAAAATGTTCTTTGCAGAACAATGGCATGAGTTTGTGTTCATGTGCTGATAATGAAAATAACAAGGTAATTGCTAAAAAAATCCTTTATATTTTTAAGAGGAAGCTGGATGTGAGGTTTGTTTTCTCAAATTCTTTAGAAGCTTGAAAGTATCAAGTTTTAGGCACAGTTTCAAGATTTTCTTTCTCTTGCTTGATTCATTTAAATCTTGAAATAACACAGTTGTGATCCATGTCTGAAAATTACATACTATGGAAAGGATTGTCTCAGTCCTTGAAGAATATATCTGCCCTCCACCTGAAGAACTATGGCTGTGATCAAGCAGAAATATATAAATTAAAAACCAAATAGTAAAAATTGTAAGTTTTGCAGAGAAAAGATGAGGGGGGGGTGCGTGTTTGGTGTAGTTGTTTTATCTATCTTTATTCAGATAGTTGCTTCATTAATTGGCTCTCTGGTGCCTCAGAAATCTGATTGTACTTGAAATGGGAGCTTATTCACAAGAACGTTTTTGGAAGATTTCTTCTTCAAGTATCTTCATTTTCACATGCTGCTCTCCAGATTTATAAAGCGATTCCAGACCTGTGACACGGTGTAGTACAATGGGTAGGCTTTCCTGGTGCCAGGTCCTCTAAATATCTTGTTGGTACTCAGAAATCTAAGATAATATCCCTTGGCTGCGATCGGAAAGACTGCCCGAGCTGAAACTTTAATCTACAACACATCTCCTGGTAGGTGGTAAAAACACACCTGTGCTTTGGACTCTGAGGGAAGGTCTGTGTTTGTGGGGCACAGGGTGATTACAGCCCCACAGGGATGCTCAGAGGAAGGTTTTGGGGGTAAAGCTGCAGAGTAGAGGGTGCTACTGAATTATGTCCTGTGATACTGGTGTTCATCAGAGCTGTGGCAACGCCAGGCTCCACACCAGGACATCCAAATCCATCTCTTTAATAGCAGGAGCAGGTGACATATGGCTTTTTGGGCAACAAGTGTGTATGTACCCCTGTTTTGCTGGCTAATGGGAAGGAAGGAGAAGTAGCTGCTCCACTCCTACCCAACTGTCCCTCTTTGGTACTGCTGGTCTCCACGTGGTAATGACATAGATGCTGCGACTCCCCTCTGACCAAGATTGGCGGTGTCAAGAAGGCTGCCGTGTGCCTTAGGAATTTCTTTGCTGAAAGGGTTCTGAGGCATTGGAAGGGGTTGCCCAGGGCAGTGGTGGAGTCCCCATCCCTGGAGGGATTGAAGAGTCATGTAGACATAGTGCTGAGGGACATGGATTAGTTGAGGACTTGTCAGTGTTGGGTTAATGATCAGACTTGATGATCTTAAAGGTCTTTTCCAGTTGAGGCAATTCTGGGATTCAGTGCCTCACAAGCCGAGCCACCAAACCACCACCCCCATCACCTCAGGCTGTTTTTCAGATGATCTATCCACTTATGCCCTACTGTATTAGCTTTGTTTTAGAAGAAAACACTTCAGCCCCAGGAATGGTACTAATAATGATGGTGTAGAGGATAATTTCAATGACACCATCTTGGCTCCAGTGCATGGTTTCAGGGAAATACATCCAAGCCAGAATACAGACCTTTTCAGGACCAGAAACAAGTCATTTAGCTGACTTCCAGCTGATGGAAGATTAAGGAAAATGCAATATTGAATCTCTTGACCTTTGCTAAATCTCTTGGCTTGTCGCCACGTCTAATACTGGCCCCTTCTGCGGGCAGTGGGGCTGGTGGGGGTCAATAGCACAAAGCACGTGTTTTGCCTTTTGTGCAAAGTTATTTGGTGCTTTCCTGATCTATGCAAGTTGTTCTTTAGCAGCAAACAGCAAAAAGTGCTCTACAGATGCCTGAAGTAACAGCAACACAGAGTGTTTTTATGAGTTAAGAGATGAGTGGGTAATAAGTACTGGAAGGATTATGGTGGAAGGCTAAACTTTAATTATCTGCCTGTGACCTCAGAAAGGAGTATTATATATATTTTTAACTCCCTTTTTTTTACCCCCCAAGAGTGGCAAGTTGGAACAGACATTTTCTGAGGCTTCAAGCCCTGTCTACCCTTTTATACTGTTATATTAATTTTGCAGCTGGGGATCAGAGTGCTCATTGCTGATGTGCTTCATCTTGAATACCATTGTTACCTGTACGCAGAGCTTGACGTGGACAGGTGTGTCCCAGTGCACCCAGTTTTGGCAGGAAAACTTAGCATTATCTGCCTTCAAAGATTTGCCTTACACAGAATGGAAATACTACTAATTGTAATGGAAATGATCTTTTATTTCCATTGTCTGAAAGGTTTGATAATGAATTTTTTCTTTGTTAAAAAATGGCGTGCTACAAATTTGTCTTTGTTGGCAATTCAAGACCTTGTGCCCTCACTTAAGATTTCAAATCTTCAGGCAACTTCGACAAAACTATGGAAAGTCAGGCTTAACACTGCTGATTTAGGTAAGATAAAGAATTACATGTCATGCGGAACCTACTTCCCACTCACTAATTTTTTAGAATACATAAAAAACCCTTCAGAACATCTGAATTTATAATAAATCTGTTATTTTTCTTCCCCCCTGAATCTCTGTTAAAAAGATGTAATGCACACATCACCTTAGTGCCTGATGTAAAAGTGACTAAAACCAATGGAAGTATATCCGTGCGTTTCACTAGACAGTGATTTGAAAGAATCCTGTGCAAAGAGCATATTTTATGGCTCTGCAACACAAATATCCTTTAGTTTTAATAGGACCGTTTTTGGCCCCGGGTAAGGTTTTTTTATAAGCCTGTAGTCTAATGCATTTTGTTAATGAGAATGCAATTTAGCCTGTTTGTTAAATCTAAAAAGTATATCTTGAACTATGCTAGGTAGCACTTGATAGGGAAAAAAGGCCTCTCTAACAACAACAAAGCCTTTTTTTTTTTTTTTTTTTTTTTTGCATGACAATGCTATTTATTTTCATGTAAGATAATCAGCTGTTTGATAGAAAACTGAGGAGACATCAGCCATTTGAAAGTACTTTGTTAAAGTCTTTTTTCCTGAAAGGATCAAACACAGTTTGGAAAGCCAAGAACTAAACCCTAAAGGCCCAGTTCTTCAAACACATGTGTCAGCAAAAGTAGTTCCAGTGGATCAGGAGCAGTGCTTCCTTCAATTACATTACTGAAGAAGATAGGCGTGTTCAGGACTGGCCCTTGGCATTTAGTTTGTTCTTACAATCCCAAGTATGAAAAACAATTTAATGTGCCTTTTTGATTTTATTATGGAAATGAGATTGGACAGTCTTCATCTGGCAAAAAAAGTGTCAAGATTCCTTGTTTCTCCTGATCTCTGCTCATGTAAGTATGGAAATTTGAAATCAAGCTTTGCACACTACTGCCAGTTGTTTTAAGGCCACCACACTTACGCCTTTAAATGAAAACCTTTAAAAGAGTAATTGTAATTATAGACAGCAGCCTTGTCATTTAATTACATCCCAGTGTAGACTCTGCAACTCAAAAAGTTTACAGGCAGTCTAAGAACTGAGAAGTTAAATGTATTTTAAAATGTGTACACTGTGGTGCTTCTGAATAATTCTTTGCTACTAGTCAGTGCCAGCTCAGAATTTCACACCCTTGAACAGATTGACTGGTTTGGCTTGTGTAACAGGTACCCTGCTATCCTGGACTACTTGGTGGGTGGGTGGAGATGGGTGCTTTTGGAAATGCCAATTGATATCTAACCATAAAAAGTCAGAGTTATGTGTGAATTGAGAAGGTAGAAACATCTAAAGTAAAATGGATCTACTGAGACGCCTAGGAGGAACCATGAAACTAGAAATGATGCTTTGCAAATCGTCCAAGACCTGGTTTTGAGACCATTTAGAAGGTTTTTGGTGGGGCTTTTGGGGAGCAGCCATAGGGTTGCATGAGCTGGTTGGCTAAATCTGCAGGTAAACCAACCCTGCAGTGATGCCACGCTGGGGTTCCACTTATTGTAAGGGAATCGTTTTCCGTGGGAGTATTTGAGTTGACTAGATGATCTCCTGAGGTCCCTTCCAACCCCTACGATTCTGTGTCTGTGTCTGTATTGAATTGTCATCTGTTAGGTTTCTAAACAGGAAAGAAAGATAAATGAAAAGTCTAGAAAAGGGTAATTTTAATTCCAAGACTCCATATAACTTGAAACACTCATTCGCATTGTGTAAACCACCAAGAAAACATTACCGACTTTGAATCAACTATGCAGACTACAACTCATTGAATAAACGAGTTTGTCTTTTTTTTGGTGGATTTTTGTCTTTCAGTTTGGAAATGCAGACTGGTATCTTGTGTTATTTAAGGACTGACTTGTTTGAGGTTTGGGTTTTGTTTTGTTTTGTTTTTTTCTTTCCAAAAAGCACAGCAAAACAAAATGCATCATTTTTTAATTAATTATTATGTTGGAAACACTGTGAGTGGTGCTCTCTGTTGTGAGCAACATGTTTATCTTGGAGTTACTACAATATTTAGCAGCTGAAAGACTTCTGAAGCTGAAGGACGAGCTTCCCTGTTAGCTTAATGAGCTGATTTCTGTCAAAGTCACCTTAACCCAACAGGTCTGGTCAGAAATATCTGCAATCCTCCCAGGTCTTGGGAAGAGATCCTATAGGGCACTGCTGGCAGCACACAGCACAT
This sequence comes from Antrostomus carolinensis, assembly GCF_000700745.2. Taxonomy (NCBI): domain Eukaryota; kingdom Metazoa; phylum Chordata; class Aves; order Caprimulgiformes; family Caprimulgidae; genus Antrostomus; species Antrostomus carolinensis. Next base: position 7,545 of record NW_010290329.1, on the reverse strand, counting down.
TCCTGGGTTTACAGCCCCTACATGATATTTCAGGCAGCTCTTGTTTCTGTGGCTATGACCTGTTGCTGAGAGTCAAGCCACTATGTAAACATGAAGGACTTCAAACTTGCAGTGTGCTGCTTTCCAGAGCAAGTGGTCATTTGTTCCAGTTTCCCATGACCACATTACTGCTTGGGTTTTCTGTTCAGAAAAAAAAATACATCAATTTGCAGCATTAATGCTAGACAGGGAAGAGAGGTTGGAAATACGGGCTGCATTAGTGCATATTATTAAATGTGCCAAGAGGATAATGTTACCTTATCCTCGGTTTCAGCGCTTTAAAATGCTCCCCTTATTAAAATAAAAAATGGTCAAACATTCAAACTTGTGTAGCCAAAATCCAACTTAGGAAATACATTATTTAGCTGTTAGCAAGATGATCTGACTTTTAAACTCCATCCATGATACCAATTTCTCCACTGATGCCATTTAGAATTGTTTATTTTTCATTGCATTTATAGCTCTATCCAGAAAGAGAAAGGAAAAGCAGTATCAGAGAGTGATTTACATTACTCTGGATTTTACTGCAGCTTGGCATTGTGAATGAATCTTTGGAATACTTGAAAAGTACATAAGGAAAAAGTCAGTTTCTAATTTGCTGAAGAAAATATTCTGACACGGTGATAAGTGAGGTAACCAAAAAATCATGGCTTAAAAAACATTCTGAGTGATTGCTGTTTCAGCTGTCCCAATCCACAAGCTGGTATTAAAACAGGCTTGGCAGTAAAAAACACTCACAGCCTTTTTCTACCTGAGAATATGAACTCTCACTCAGCGGCTGTTACACAGAATTAATGTGGACGTTTCCAGTTGTATGCATTAGTACTGCTTTTGTTTGCAGAATCAGAGATTTGCATTTAGTTTTGTGCAACAATAAAACAGAGACTGATTTGACATCTTTAATTCACGTGTAAATACAAGGCGACTACTCTGAAGTTAGTGAGGTTTCTTCAGATTTATATCACAGTTGCTAAAAATAGAATCTGACGGTCTATTTTTAGATAACCCAGAGCTGTTACACTTTGAAATCTTGCAACCGTGTTACCTAGTCTTGTGTCTTTATGAAAAAACTCAAGCACGTTTGAAATTACACGATTAATTTTAATACAGTTTGAAAACCTTCTCTACATGCAAATATGCCACAGCCTTCAGGAGTCTGTCTGCTGCTGTACCCAAGTGCTGATGGATGAAGGTCCTTTCTCTCTGCAGAACCTTTAAGACAAGCCCTGTTTATGCCAGAGAAATTATTTTTTCAGGCAACACTTGAAGAGCACCTAAATACTTAATACAGCATATTTTTTAACTGATGGGAGATGTGTTGATTTTGCTGCTTCTGTTTTGTCCCAGCTGCCTCAAAAGAAAGCAAAATCATTCCTTCACCTAGAACTCGGAAAACCAGAAGTGTTAGCAACAAAGCTGATGGAAATATTTTTCCCTTTCAATAGTTCTGCCTCGTACACCAAGAAGAAAGAAGCAAGTGATGCTGGGGGAAGGGAACGCCCCTATTCATGGGGGATCCCACCAGCTTGAATCCATCCAAGTGTACCCAGACAGAGCCAGTGGTCAGGGCAGCCAAGCTTCCCAGGCCTAGCAATTAAGTATAAAAAGCCTGTCTTTATCCAAGCAGACCGTCTATATTTTGGAAATTTCCACCACACTTCCTTCTGTAGTCCTACTTTTCTTCAAGTGCACAGCAGTATGATCAGCAGTAGTTATGCTGGGATAGCAGTGGCCGTAAAGTCATCCATGCTGAAGAACTAGGGCAATCTATTAAGTCAACATGAGTGATCCATGTCACTATCAATTTGTTCACTCTTTTTAACAGTGGGTTGAGGGTTTTTTTTTTATTATTTTATACATATATATATATATAATTTTTTTTTTTATTGTCCAAATTTTCCATTGTCTGTCACAGATCAGCTGTTGTCAGTGAAAGTTTGACATGGATGACGGTGGCCGTGGGTGGCACAGCCAGCATTTGGTATTATCCCGGTGTTACTTGTAATCTGAGAAGATGTGAGCTTTTAAGATGTTGGTGCCTTTCGTTGGGGCTTTGGTCAGACATTCCAGGAATAGCGGGGAAGCTTCAGTGCTGGTCCCGGAAAGGGGGTGGGCTGTGGGGAACAGAGGGAGTAAAAGGGGGAAAATAAAAGAAAAAGGAAGAAAAAGTGACTAGAATCCAGTGAAATGTTATTAAATCAACAGCATTGCAATCCCCAGTTTTTCAGAAATCATGAACCAGATCCTCAAAAGTGAGGCTGGTTTCAGAATAAAAAAACCCATAATGATCAAACAAAAAAGACAGAAAAACCCTATCCCATGCAAGTCAAAGCCAGAAATGTCAGTGTTTCATTCCATCTATTCAATATTCTTTTCATTTGTCTTCTGGTTTTTCACTTGTTGGGACTCATGCTTTTTTAAATAGTTATAAGGGACTGAGACTTAAAAATACTGGATTTAATTGCCTGAGAAAAAGAGTGAGGATTTTATGGAACTCACCAATTATCCTGTGACTGATTATAAAATTGCAAGTGCTGGCAATACTGATTAGGGTAGCCTTATTATTGTGTTAACTCAGTAAAAATAACTCAATAAATTGAGTATTTTGTTTTCTTTTATTAGTGTTATGTATGATTGGAAGGAAAATTTCTTATCTTCAATATGATCTCAGCCAAAGTTGTGATTAGCAACTTATATCATTCAGGCATTGAAGAGAGGGAAATATTGAGTGTTAAAATGTATCCTACTTTCTACATGATGAAAATGAAGCAGATGGGGGAAAAAAAAATTGTATTACCTACAGCAGAATAAAATTAAACTACTCAATGTGTGTGGTATCTCTTATGTGGTATCTATTAAAAATTGTAATTTTGAAATGTTTTATGCCTATGCTTGTCTTCATATCTTAAAGTAATTCCATAAAACCACTTAAACTTTAATATGCTGAGGGACATCTAGCAAAACCTGAGAGTTTCAAGACCTGAAAGCAAGCCACCAAGCATAGGAGACAAGGGAGACTTCACAACACGTATGTCAAAACTGAGGTAAAAGGTGCTTTAGAAGATGTAAGTTTAAAATGTGGGATTTAAAATCAGTATTTTCAGGCAGATATTTTTGTACTTCCTACATCGTGAAAAAGGAAATAAACTGTGGCGAAAGGAAACAAAGTGAAATGTACACTTTTTGGAAATTCATGTTTAGGTGAAGCTTGTTCTGACACCTGATATCCCAACTTTACACACTTCAGGTAGCAGGTTCCCCTTGAAGAAGGTTTCCTTCCCTACCATCCACACCTAGCTAAGACACTGCCTAGAAAATATGCAGGAAAAATAAAAATTAAAATAATTCCTCCTGTTATTAACATGATAATGAGCACTGTAAGAGTCTTTCATACTTGTGCATCTTAATCAGTTACATAGACAAATTAATTAAGAGGCATATCAAGACAAATTATCCCCTCTCACAGTGGACAAGGGGAGGTGAGATGGGATGTGAGGGGTTTTGCCCACAGTCCACCCTTTTGATATATAGTGTGATTGTGGCCACATCATTGTGCAGAAAAAGCCAGGAAAAGTTGGAAAGACAATTCTACTCTGATTACACCTGCCTGTTAATTCTTAGAAAACAAGTCAGCCTGCTGCCATGGCTCAGT
>NW_010290329.1:0-3824 GCF_000700745.2 Antrostomus carolinensis | reverse complement strand
CCCTACCAGTGGGCCAGGTCATCTATATCCACCTTTTCTATTCTCTTTCCACTCCATTGCTCCACACCTATTACCCAAAAATCAAACCTTCCTAGTATGGTTAAGAGGCAAAGCACAGGCACTGACCAAATACACACTCTGTAGCCCATTATATTAGGGGGGGACCAACATGTTGGTCTGAATATTGTCTTAATATAGCTTCCAAGAAGTCTGAAAAGGAGAAAAGTTAGTTATTTTTAGCTAATCTAGTCCTCCATGTGACAGTCATACTTCTGACAGTTTAGGGGAGCTGTGCTCAGCACCCCAGCAGATGGATCCCGTGGCGATTTTGGTTTTGTCTTTGTCCCTGCCTTGATGACCCTCATTGGATTGAACCTGAATCTCCCAGGACAGCTTGTTTCTGGAGGAAACACTGGCAGAAGAAATAGTTATTAAGGAGCTAGAGATGTGGAATAGTGAATAGAGAAATTGCTTTTTGTTTGCTTGGCTCAATGTACCCAAAACCTGACTTTCTAGGGAGATCACTTTCATAGAACTATAGAATCATAGAATGGTTTGGGTTGGAAAGGACTTTAAAGCTCATCCAGTCCCAACCCCCTTGCCAGCAGCAGGGACACCTTCCACTAGACCAGGTTTCTCAAAGCCTCATCCAACTGGCATTGAACACTTCCAGGGAGGAGCAGCCACAGCTTCTCTGGGCAACCTGGGCCAGTGTCTGACCACCCTCACAGTGAAGAACTTCTTCCTAATATCTCATCTAAATCTACTCTTGTCCAGTTTATAACCATTGCCATTGTTCTATCATTCCTTTCCTGGGTGATACCTTCGACACATGGGTGAGAAGAAGGGAGAAGTGAGGGAAAGCACTTGTGACAGCTTTGGACCAGGGGCCAAACATCTCCTGGGGTCAAAAACTCCTGATGTCTCCCTGGGGCATGATGCAGGGGCTGCATCCCTCCACCTCAGTGCTGGCACGGCTGCTGGAACAGGAATGGGGCTGGCTGGTTCAGACTCAGATCCTGGAACTAAAAACCCTTGTTGACCTGCCAGAGAGACTAAAAGCAGCGAGCACCAAATATATCAAAGGATGTGGAAGACAATTCAGGCTTCCAGTAGTTACTGTACTCATTTTAATAATTTCACGGCATGTTGTTCACACAGCATTGCCCTAAAGAAATGTAGCAGTTCTTACTGTTTTTTACAGTCAGGTCTTCTAAGCCCTGCTAATTTTCTAGACCCGTATCACAACTGCAGCTAGCTACTGTGAAAAACAACACCTTCTTTTCCTCTTTTCCAGTGGTTTGTCTATTGGAAAAGCCAGCGTTCCACCCCAGGGAGAGCAGGTCGCTCTTCTCATACATTTGAAATAAAAAAAAAAAAAAAAAAGGCAACAAGAACATACTGCTAGTAACTGTGATCTACAACTGGTGCCAGTGCCAGAAGCTGGAACCATGATTTCTTTAAGTTATGAAATGCTTCACATAGCCTAATACCACAGCAGTGACCCTACTGTGTCTTTTTTGAACAAGTTAAAAAAAAAAAAAAAAGGAGGGAAAAAGAAGGGAAGAAAACCAATGCTTTAAGTATTCAATTACTAAATAATAGAAATGGTATTTTCTGACTTAGACATTTAAGAAAGGTTCATGAAAGAGATGAATATTAAGCCAAACATTTGTTTGGCTTTGCTGCAGCCGGCTGCAGGAATGTAAACTTTTTTTTCAATGACTTCAGCTCCTAATTTAAAAGCTAGGATGTTTAGCAGTGAGCAAGAGACTATATTTGGCCAAAAAATTCTGCTGGCTTTACTTAGTTACCCGGCACATTCAAAACAATACTCCTTTATCAAAAAACAATAGCCTGTTTTATTCACAGCACATGTAGAAGTTGGACCATCCACCAAATTCCACTTTCTTCTCTTGCAATATGTCTGTTACTGGCTAATGAGCTGCGACAGTGCCTGTGCTTCATTTTCAGCAAATTAAATTTATGCCTCACAGGAATTGTGGTCTGGTCGTGGCACTGCTCCTAGGTATGGGTGGGGTTTGTTTCTTCAACCAGCTCTTGGTTAGCCACATGGGTACGTGCTGTCGCACCACACAACAAAATCTTCTCTATAATAACTGGTTTAAGTAGCCATCCACCCCACAAAAGTGGATCCCGTTTAATTTACTTTGTGTTTACAGCACTGTCTTTCAAACTGTATTGTTGGCACAGATGGGTATTTATACAACTTTTATTTTAAACTATTTATTTAGAGTTGGGACTTCAGTAACACTCGCTGTCAGATTTATAGCGCATGTTTAAAACCGAGGTTCTAAAAATGTAATATTTCAAAGAGGAGGAAGCAGACAATGAACTTATACACTCGGGATGCTATTCTCTCTCTGGGTGTGATGGGAGCTGTGCACGCTGCTGATGAAGGAGTCGGCCCTGTGAAGCAGGATGTATGCGTCTGTGTTTATACAATTGCGCTTGATCAAAAGCCGTCGAGATCACGTGTCGTCTTCAGACTTAATGTAAAACCAACAGGCTGCTGAGGGAAGGTAGATTTTGAATCTCAGATCACTGTGCTCCCTTGGAAGAGGCAGGTCTGACGGGATACACCGTTGCCCGTGGGCAGGCTCGTATCTGGTGTTGACCTTGGATGGATATGAAGTGAATGAAATGAGGCACACACAAAAAAAGAGAAAATGTCTCTTGCTCAGTCACAGAAAACATCCAAAAATGGCTTTCAAAAAAACTTCTTTCTTCAAACCCATCTTCCACTTTCCAGTAAGAGCTTTCAGGCCTGTCATAGGGCAGAAGGAAGCATTATTTGGTCAAGAAATAGAAAAATTCTTCATAAAAATTGATATTATGAGCTGAGCTTTTACTTTTGGTGCCCCAGTTCTCCATGGCTAGCAAAAGAATGAACAGCAACGTCTATGGGACTCATAGAATACTTTATGCCTACAGGAACAAAAATCACATTTAATGAAGGCAAAACTTGGCCTAAAAAATTTGGTTCATCTTTTTTACAAACCTATGTAACTCATCTTCCGTCCTGCAAAAGCACTATGTCAAAGCTTTAGTTTAGAAAGACACTAATGTATACAGCTCAGCACTCCCTGCAGTAATTAAACAATGTGGAAAAATAATGAAGGGAAAATCCTTGTTAAGGAGTTGATTTTCCAGGCTTCTTGCAAGTTACAATAACAACCATAAAATAACTTGGCAAACTCATATCCCTCCCTTTCTCCCGAGATTCTAAAATCAAAACTTCAATTTTTACAACATCCTTGTGAAATAGCAGGGAAACAGGTGAAATGGCAGAACTACTCTTTACTCAGGAATTCAATGAGGAAATCAACAGTAGATTTCAGCACTATTGACTCTCCATCCTGTACTGTAACTTCTAGGGCTCTAGCTTTTAAAGAGCTTACACTTTTAATGGTAGTTACTACAAGCAGTTCTGCATAAGTTGGATTATTTGTCAGGTGAGAACAGTTAAAAACTTGAGCAAAAGTTGGAGGGAGCCATGTCAAGCTCTTCTTCCTTTTCCCTGGCACCAAATAAAAAGAAATATTTAAATGAAATAATAAAAAGTGATAGAAAATAAATGTGTACATGCCAACTTATGTTTATATATGTGTGTATAGACGTGTGTATATATATGTATGAAAGTTTTAGCCTTGAAACCTCACAATAACTTCCAATGTATAGCTCCACTATATGTAGAAGAAAAGAAGGTTATCAGAAGCAGTCAACATGGTTTCACTAAGGGGAAATCATGCTTGACCAGTCTGGGAGCCTCCTATGATGTCATCACCAGCTGGGTAGATAAG
>NW_010290328.1:2927-17872 GCF_000700745.2 Antrostomus carolinensis | reverse complement strand
CACTGCACTAAGCCACAGCTATATATTTTAAGTGGTCATTTTTAGCATGAGTATTTGAGAAACCAAAAACGTTGGAGTCGCTGACAGAGACTGTGATAGTGAGCAGTACATGGGAGCTGCAGAAAAGTGATGTGGATCCAGAAGGAGTAATTTCTTCATTTCCCAGCCGCAGAGCAAACCCAGACCCAGACTAAAGCGTACCAGGCACAGTTGCTTGGGGTGACTGGCAGCTGCAATAAAAATGTGTCTGACTGCAGATCCCTAGACCCACGGACCAGACATAAATAAAATAACTCTTGCTTGCAAAGGAGAAAATCTCAATATGAGCACGTGGTTGAAAAAACAACATCTTATCTCCATTCTGTGGAACTGTCTATTTAGCTGTTCCATATTTATTCATAACATCCAGAAATAGGCAGTGCCCGTTTCCATGAGGATTAAATACAATCTCTTTATAGAAAAAAGGATGCTTTTCCATTTCTAAGGCAGCAGCACAAATTCATCTCAGAACCTCCAGAATTTTTACACTAGTTGTTCTGTATAAAATTAGGCAGAAATGTTGGGGAAAAAGTTTGTACCATGAGGAGCACAAATAAAGTTACTACTTCCATGATAATTTCAGGTAGACTGAGCAATACCTAAATCACATGAAGAATGACTGCTTTGCTTTTTTTGCTGTACATTCTTTCAGTCTTGGATACACCAGCTCCAAGCTGAAGAACTGGAAAAGAAAGAACACATACTGTTTAGAAATTACAAAATCTGTAGCGTGTGAGATGCATCAAGAATAGCACACACAAGACATGGAAGTATGTAACTTTGTGCGGTAACGTCATGCAGAATTATATGCTGTGCTTACAGCCCTTAAGCAGTGTGAATTATCTTGTTACTATACAGGAAAAATTCATTTGATTAGCTTACAGAGTATTCACTAATTTAGGCTGATTAATCTGCTGAGTGCAAAGGAATTGGCAAAAACCTTTCATACACTACTTGTTTTCCAACGCCAACAAGTAAATTGGTGCTATTAATCTTTTTAAATATAGCTGTATTTATTATATACAAATATTCTAGGTTTTAAAGGAATGTACTACATTATCATCTACTTTTTCTTCCTAGCAATTTTTTTTCAGCCTAATACTGCAAATGAAAGAAGTTTCTAACCTAAAAAGCTATGGTAAGGTATCTTAAAAATTTACCAGACCAATTAAATTGAAGTTTATCAAAATTTGTGGGATGTCCGGCAGGGCCTGTTTATTGTAATTCTTGTTCATTGAACTGATGAGATTAAGTCTTGTGACTTCTGCTTTTAGAGATCCTTGTATTCAGAGACTGACATCATCGTGGATCAAAAATTGTCTTCCAAGAGCCATATCATTTGTGATGTTTGTCCCTGGGCGCTGGTAGGATATTTGTTTGTATGAATTAGAATTGACTATAACTTCTCTTGTGAAGAAAGGAGACTGTTACATTTCCTAGGGCTGCATGGATACAGGTCCATTGTAGCTTATGAATTTGTAGATCATTCAACTTCTGATTGACTTACTTTGAACTTGAAAAGACTGAAGGGACTTTTTCTAACCTTGTATAATAGGAGTTTTTCAGCTGAGTTCATGTTTCATTTGTCAGAATCAATGCTGTATGATTCATAACTCATGGTGATGATCAGTCTGACTTAAAGAGTAAACACTGTGTAACCTTTTCTGAACTGATCCCAAATTTGTGCTAAATTTAGTGAAAGTGGTTTACATAAGAATGTTCTAAATACTGTGCAAGGCCCCAGGTTGCTTAAAGCTTCAAAATTCTTCATCAATTCACTTCTTCCAGATTTCTGGCACTGCTTTGTGGTTTGGGTTCTGGTGTTTTTTGGGGGTCTTTTTAGGTGCCTGGAATTACATCTATGTAGCTATTTTAAATAATGATCAGCTGGCAGTTGTGGTTACAGAACTAATTTGTCTCTGTCCTTTTGTTGTCCTTTCAATGACAGGTTGAGTTTTGACTTCTTACTAGGTAGAATTTCTTGAATTTTTGCACTCTGAGTGGTCCTTTATGCATCCTGTGAAAGAACTCCTGTTCAAGCATGCTGCCTTGATTTGGCACCTGTATATCCGTCTGGAACTGCAGTCATCCTCCTCAAATTAAATCTTATGAAATCTCAACAAGAAGAACAAAATATAATACGTTTTTAACTCTGCAAAAGGTCAAATTCCATGTGCCAAATCCATGGAAAGAAATATTTCAGGAAATGGAGTGACAAGAAAAGCGTTGAACAAGTATGTACACTAACCAACCATGTTCCTGAACTTTCCACACACATGCTGGTCAGTGCATTTTGTCTTTGTCACATTCACTGCACATATCTGTGTACCACTTCCATATATATATTATTTGTCTGAAGGGATCGACAGTGAGGCATTGCAGTTCCAATGGTCAGGACACTCGAAGCTGCAGTTCCAACTTTTTAACATCTGCAAATCCCATCAAGACTTGAACAGAAAAAAAAAAAAAAAAAAAAAAAAAAAAAAAAGTTTGTATTGATATTTTTACAGCTTCCTATTCAGTGAGGTGTTAGAGGCAAGTAAGCAAGTAATAAAAAATACTGGGAAAAAGAATCTATACAATATTAAGAAAACTTATACTTAAGGGACTTCTAAGTCTCTGGGACCAAGACCTATGGTACTAGGTAATGCACAAAATTTCAAATAAAAAGACAGCACCCCAAAGGCCTTAAGGTGAAATGTAAGTTGTCAATAAATAATGGTGTTCTCTCCTTGCTCTCTCTTGTCTGGTCAGATAGATTATCACATAATGGCTTGGCTTCTTTCATACAGAAAGCACTGAGGTCTTGAGTTGCATTTGCTATTAATATTTATAACAACAAAACGTGTTCATTAAGAAAAAGGGCAGCTCACTTAATGGATGCAGTAGTCTTTAAAGATGTTGATAGTTCATGGTGGTGTCTTTATGGAATGGCATTTGTTATAAACTTGACCATAACTAGAGATTGACATCATTATGAATATTCTCTTTTTAGTGATTCTATAACTAAGGAGAGAGATGGTAGTGCATCTATGATCCCTGCTTCGTAATACCTAAATATAATTTAGCCAAACTTTCAGACACAACATGGAAACTAAGACACTGGTCACCCTTTACAGAGGAATTCTTCAGTGTTCAGTCCATTGCAATGTGGAGTGAAACGTAGCACCAAAAATCTACTATATAGCAAAGTTACAGTAGTGGCCTACAGGGAATGATTTACTGAGAGGTATTGAAGAGTTTTTCTCTTTTATAACAAAGATCCTTTGAGACGATTGTTCTTGCCTAACTTGATATTTAATACAGTTACTGATGTGCAGAGTTGCATTGCAAATATCTTCACTTGACATTTCTCCAATAGCCAGGTCATTTTGGTTGCAGAAAGTTTCAGTGGCCCCTCGAGGCCTATTTTATTAGTTATGAGACATTAATCATGGAAATGCACAGCCAGCAGCAGCCAACTCCCAACTCATAGCACAGCCCTTAAATGTCAAGATTAATTTTAAAGTGAACCTTAAAGTTATTAGTTTCTTTAAAAACACTGCTTGCCTTTTTTTTTTTCCTTTATGAAAATAAGTCCCTACATTTCAAAATTGTGTTTGACCACTCTCCATAGCTTCTCATTCCATAAGGAATGACTGGCAGTGTGGTCTGTTAAATGAGTAGTCCTATCACAGCAGGCATCAATCAGAATGTGTGGAGTAGGCAGAGATGGTGACCTGATCCTCCAGCCTAAAGTTGACATTCTTCACAAAATCGTTATGTACAGCAGACTTGGGGAGATATCTAAATTCTTCCCTACCTCTGCAACTTTGTGATTACTTTGTTATGGTGGGAAAGCTGTGTCAGAAATAGGAAGTGATGTGAGTGGAAGAAGAATTCAGTGAAAAAAATATTCCGATGTTCTCAGTACAGACTATTGCAAGAGCTTTATTTCTGGATTATATTCATTCCAGTGCATGATAGGGCTTACCTAAAAGTGTATTCACATCGTAAATATATTCTATGACAAGAATAAGTGGCTTGTTTCTTAACAAGTAGATTAGTATTTTGTAAAGTCATGACTGCTGGTGACTGTAGAACATGTTAATAATACACACTGGGCACTATAATTTAATATACTGTACCTCAATGAGTCTTTCAGCAGGTGTAGGTATGACGAGCAGACCAAAGCCAGACTAGAAATGTTTACTTTACTTTGCTGACTGTTTGGACTGGATTGCAGCCACCAAATCATACGTCATCATCTTCTCCCTCTTACTGACCTCTTTGTAAAAATTAGTTCTTTTAGCTGCTGGAACTAAACTCATTATTACATAATTTTTAGCCAAGACTTATAAAAGGACTTTATGAAAGTGGTGTTTGCTAAGCTAGAATAAGGTTTCCACAACTAGGTGAATTCATCTAGAAAGATTTTTATATAAGGACTCTATTCATGGAAAAAAATAACTGTTGTCCTGGTTGGCTTGGATGAATTGTACAGTTTGTCTGTGTGTAGTGTGGAGGAGGGATTCTGCAGCATGGGCTGTTTAAAAAAAGCTCTGTGTGCTGACGGGGGCTGGAGAGACAGTCTGAAGAATTGCTCTGCCACTTGGCGTCCATCTCCATTCTGATTCTTTCCTCTTTCTACTCGACTCATCATTTTCTCCATTGCCCCCCTGTGGAGATTCAAAAGCCCCAGCTCAGTGTTTTTCCCTGTTTAATGACCACTTCTCTCTACTATGCTCCAGTCCACAATAAAGCAATTCAAAACACTGTCTTCAATAAATATAGATACTTTTGGTCAGAAGATTCAGTAAGAAGATCCACAAAGATTTCATTTTCGCCTGAAAATTTTAAGCTATTATTGCTGGGCTGATTGCATTTCAGTAAATTATAAGATCTGCAAACAAAATCTGTAACTGTTGTTGGACATCTCAGAGGAAGATAAACTGGGTCAATGCTGAATTGTTCATATGTGATGCAAAGACAAGCAATAGGCATGATGAATTAGATTTCCAAACCTATGGAAAATGATAATATCAGTCTAAAAATGAGACAAATATTATTCCAAAACAGAGGGAAATACTAAGATGATTTAAACTGAGTGCCAATGTGTCAATGATTTAAGATGAGACTTATTAGTAAAAATAGTTGATTGCATTATACTAGAACTGGCTTTTTTTTTTCCTTTTCTTTCTTTTTTTTCTTTTTTTTGAGGACTACATTGTGTCTAAACTGTGTGGTGTAAGAAGTGAATTTTTAAATGTTTTTTTTTCTTTTGTGCCTCTGGCTTCTGTGTTCATATCTCCCCCACAACAGGAACAAAACCAAACATACTGGAAGGCTTACCATGTAAACTTACATGCAGATTTTGGATTCTGATCCAGTGCAAATATGACGAATTAAAATCTAAATGTAAATAAATGATAGTTTTGTCTTTCAGAGAAAACTCCCTACATTTTATCATGGAATAAGTCAACTATATTTACTAGGGTTTTTGTTTTCTGTGCCCTTAGGATTTTCTTCATTTATGTTTTTATGATTTAATTTGCAACCAACAGGTTAACAGACACTCTTTGCAGATGTTATAAAATTCTAAATCTTGTAACTTTGTTCTTGCTTCCTGGATGCTTCAAGTATTCTTCTGCCTCTCCTTTTCATACATAAATACACACACATCCATATATAAAAGAGTTTTTTTGAGACCACAATCCCTGACATTTCTGAGACTCTTACGAGTGCTATAACAAATTGCAGAACTAAAGGTAGTGAGATAAAGTGAATGGAAAGGTGAAGAGTATGTGACATAAGGTTTTGAGGAACCTTATAGTAAAAACCAATGTGAATCTCAGAATTCAATGTCAGGTCTAATTTTGATAATATTGTGGGCAGGATGGACCAAAGCACTGTTCCCACAAAGGACTGTAAATTTGGAGTCCTGTTGTTTAAGTATCTTGTACTGGTGCCTCAGTACAATCTAACTAAAACAGAATGGAGCTACATGTACTATTCTCAATGGAAAAAAATCTTGAAATTTATGCAAAGGTAAAAGAAGTTGGAGATGTACCTTCAAAGATGGATTATGGAGCAGTTTCTCTTTTGGTTTTGTTATATCCACAGAAAAAATGTTCTTGGACATCTTGAAGAAACTAGTAGCAGTTCCTGCTAGAGAAAGATGCAGAGGGAAACAGACCACTTCTTTAGCTGGCACATCACTCTAACCTCCTACAGCAACTGGTATTTTCTTGTACCAGATTTTAAAAATAAGAGTGTATAAATAGGTCAACTTCAAAGGAAGCAACACACACAAGCTTGGAGATTGCTGCCATGCTTCTAGGCCCCTTAGGATCTTCAGCTAGGTAAAAGCTGTCCCTCAGGCTGCTGCATCAAAACATAATATCCTTAGAAGGGCAATCCTGTCCTGGGGAAAGGATGTTGCAGCAGGCTGCTAGTGACAGCACTTGCATTATGCAGATTAAGACAACTTGCTGACGGATTTATCAGATGTACTTGGCTTTTTCTCTGTTGGCATAATGTCTATAAGCAGAGAAAAAAGAATCCAGCTGAATCTGATATTCATAATTATTATATCAAAGGCTTGAGGGTCACCAACTCTTACCATTACCTTCCGCTATCAAGTGAGTTTCTGTGAGCTCACTGTGAGATGGGTCTTTCTTCATCTCACTCTACCAAGCTTATAACAATGACAAGTATGTATAAAACTTTGTGGAACCTGAAAACCACAAATCTAAAAACTTCTTTTCATGGGTGGTCAATTGTAATATTTCACTTCCATATTCAAATCTTTTTTGTTACTGTTGTTTTAGGCCACTTTTTAGCTATTATGGTAGCTAATGGATAACTGTAAAAGTCTCAGGCTCTGGAATTGCTAATTTTTCTGTTAAAGTGTTTATTTAAGCATTGCTCTAAAAATTTAATTTAAGACATATGGAAGAAATAAAAATCGTTTTAGATTGCGTATTTCACAAGAACATACCCGAGGGTATTTTTCTCTATATTCCATGTAATAACGTAGTTTTTGCTTTGCCAATTTAACAGTGCTAGCAGCACATGCAGCTTGTGGAACAATATGATTCTTTGGAAGAACATGTCTATATGTTTGAGAGTCAGTAGTTACCAAACCATCATCTAATTTGTTTAAAACTGCAGCCTTCTGGAGAGAATATTGACTATTACTACCTCTGTATGAAGAATGCATGGTTGTATATCTGTTGAAGATTAAATCTGCTAGCAATATCTGGGACAGTTCGGTTTTTAGGTTATCCTTTCCAAAAGCAGTTTCATGGCTTAGGGTTTTACTTTTAATTTTTCTAAAAATGATTAGACTGCTGCTCATAAAGAAGATGGTGGTGTGGTGAGGAAAAGTAATAATATTGCTTTTTTACCAAAAGTATGTGGAATAATTCACATACAGGTATGCTGTAAGTGTAAAACTGAAATATATCTTCCATCCATTCATGGTCCTTGTCATGTAGAAGGTGAAAAAACAAAACTTTTAAAAATTCCTGTTGAAATACATAGTGCAAAGTTACCCGCAATTTTATCATGCAAAATGACATGTAAAAAAGCTGGAAGAAGCCTGAAGTAATCTCTGTGAGCAAGTTAGGAGAAAGTGATATGTATTTGTAGTAAGAAAAAACAATGATAAAACCACAATAAATAAATCCTGTTTTTCTTGAGGTTTTTGGACGTTTGCTCCTGTGTAAACTATGGAAGTCATTAAGTAAAATACACAAGCTGGCATAATATAAGGAAAAAAATAAACTGCATACCTAACTAATTTTTGTAAATCTAGTTATTCAAATAAATTAAAATAACCCATTTAATTTAATGAATTCTGCTTTATTTTCAATTATTTTCTTCTGTCTTCAAAAAACTCATATCCATTGACAAACCAAGAGTTAAACAACTATTAAAAAGAGCTAGCTATTTTCCTTATTACTAGTAATTTTAAGGCAATATATAAAAAGTTAAAAATATAGCCTAAAAAGAAAAAAAAGATGTTTAAAGAATTCCTTACACATTGGACTTTTTCAGAAGAATTTGCTGACAGCATATACTCATACTTAATGTAAGTGGAGATAATAGACAGCTTTGCCTTTGTCACTTTTTAAGAAAAGATAACACTGCATCTTAAAAACTCGAGTCTTAGGAGTTTTTTCCCAGCACTGAAGCCAATATTTTTAGCAAGCTCTTCCATCTGTTGGAGGGACCTAGACTCAGCATAGGATTCACACTGCTAAATTTTAGGTTAGACTGTATGTTAACTTTAACATGGATCACTAACTTCTGCCTTCAGTCGATGTAAAGGGCAGTTCATTTTATTCTAAGTGGTTTAGATTCTATTAATTTTTCATTTATCTTCAGTGGTTATCCTAGCTTGGTGCAAATCTACAATTTCCATTAAAGGAGTTAACAGCTTCTTAAGTCAATCTGAGTTCACAGACTTTGACTGAATGATGTGTTCCTCCTGGCACATTCTTTGATAGTTGCTAATAAGCAGAGCTTGAACTTAATTAGAAATGTTTTTAGTAGTAAGTTAGCTAATAGCTATTTACTATTGCTACTATTTATTTACTAGCTAGTAAGGACTAGGTGACAACACAGAGTGAGAAAGAGATGTTGCCTCTCTGTATTTCAGCACACTGTTGTGTCATAATGACTTGCTTAAACTTTTGTTATGTGATTAGATGCTTACTTCCAGCCAGACAGAGGAGTTGTGTTGCGTTTGGTGGGAGGGGGTGGAAAGTCAGGTTTTGTGGTAGTGTGGGAAGGGCAACCTTATGAGACCTAAAAGCTCCCCTGGCTCCAAAAATGGACTTCCCGCCCCTGCCGACGCCAAGGCTGGGCCAATGAGCACTAGAGAAATGCCTCTGCGAATCCATATTTGTGAGGAGAAGGACTGTCCTGAAAAGAAGAAGGTGGAGAGAACCTGGAGGAGAGGCTGTTGACAAACAAAAGATGACCATCAGCCTAAACAAACGACAGACAGAGAGAGAGAGGGAACTTCATTGCCAGAGGAAAGAGAAAGAAGGACAAAGATCCACACACCTGGTTCACCTGATGGAGTAGGAGAAGACAAGAGGAAGTCCCCATGCAGCCCATGGAGATCCAACGGTGAAGCAGAACCCACGTGCAGGCCGTGGAGGACCCACACTAGAGCAGAGAATTTGAGCCTGAGGTCAAGTGTGACTGAAATTGTGACCCTGAGCCAGAGTGGGGGTGGACCCCTAGAGTGGGGGGAAAGTCTCACGCAGCCCATGGATGCCCCATGCAGGAGCCGGGAGCTGAGCCCAAAGAGGTCTGTGACTCCATGGGAAGCTCCTGATGGAACATCTTGTTCCTGGACTTTCATGCCAGGAAGAGCAGCAGAAGTGAACTGACTGAACCCCATTCCCTGTGCCACTGGGGAGGAAGGTAGAGCCATCCCTGTCCTACATTCCTAATCTCACTAGGTGTGGGGAGTGAATGCAGGACTGCATGGTCCCACTGTGGGTCAAACCACCACAGGAGTCCAGCATGTCACTGGCAGGTGGGGTCCCCCAACAGCCTCATGAGAGACCCGAAGCTCCTGCCCCAAGAAAATGCCAGCCCCACTGCCCACGGGTGACACCAGAAAGTCACCCCATCACCTCTCAGTCTGAGAGCTGTGCTACCTACCACAGTAGAGGACTTACTATGGAATGTAGGGAACAGCATTTTGGAATTATGGAAAACTTAGTAGGGGATGCTTAGGGGAGGATCATAGACAGGAAATGGGAGAATCAAGGTTTGGGAGGTGTGGAAAATTGTAAGTGTGGAAAAATTGAGGGGTAAGGACCTAAGTGTTGGTTGCATATAAAGAGTTTGCTGGTCAGCAAGCATAACTGGCCATGCCCTGTGCCTAAACAGTGCAGTCTGCTCTGTCTTCTCATTAGACACCATTTATTAATATTTTCCTAGGTAAGGAAAAAATATTCTCTTTTCTGTATGTGGAGGTGTAAGTGCCAGCCACTGGATTTGGACCATTGATCAGAGGAGGCCTGTGTGCATGGAGTGCCAGCAACTGGTGAGGCTGGACCACGTGCATGTCATGTGGTTATTGCTGCTATTATCAGTGCGTTATCACTAGCATAAGCCAAGCAAGATTTGCAAATGAGTAGGGCAAATGGCTTGGGAAGCCAGCTAGACAGGAGTGAGTTGGCTACTGGAGGAACTGGAGGGCACAAGCCAGCCTCTAGGGACACTGTGGGGTCTGGGAGTTGGCTGAGAAACACATTAGCATGTGTGTTTCATCATGCATGAGGCAACTGGAGACTAGGGGAGCTGTAAGCCATATACTGGGTAGACTGGATGTCTGAAGCCAGTTACTGGAGGGATCCTCAGTATATGGTTTTGTGTGTGTGTGTTTCCATGTGTGTGCAAAAGGGTTTTGTACCAGCAGTGGGAATGGGGCTAAAGCCTTGGGGGATCAAGTGCCCAGATGCCAGCAGCTGGGCACACCAGGGATCCAGGAGCAGCAACTGGCTAGACTGAGAGTCTCAGGCCAGGTACTGGAGGGATCTATACTGTGTGGAAAGTGGATAGGAAACATGGTGTCACAGTCCAGACCAGATGGTGCTCCAAGGATTCTTTGTGGATCTCACTGACACAACGAGGTCAAATATCAGGTCAGGAGAACCTGTAATCTTTATCAAGCAATGAGGATAGAAGTGAGAGGGAAATAAAAGGGTAAGAAAATGAGAGAAGTAGCTGAGTGAGAGAGAGTCACCACTGCAGTTCCAGTGACATCTTATAGACCTGGTGCCTTCACTTTCCAGTGGGGAAGATCCTCTCTGTCTTAGATCTTAGTGCTTCCTAAAGTTTATTTCAGGTTTCTAACTTCCTGTTTCTAACAGTGGTTTCCATGACAGCAACTCATCTTGGGTGTGCATGTGATGACCGCATGCTACACCCAGTCCTTGTGCGTTTGTGCCCTGATCTTTTGGGGGTCACTGCCTGTCAGGTGTCCCCATAATGTGGGTGTCCCTTGGCTGACCTAGTATTTGTGCTGGCGCAGAAGCCTTTTGTTACAGAGTAGAAACTGCAAGCTGCTATAAAGAACATTGCAGGCTGCTGTACAGGACATCACAAGCTTCTGTACAGGATGTTGCAAGCTGCTTTACAGGATTTCTTATTTCATTCTGCGTGGTGTCTAGGTGGTGTTTGAGACAGACACGCTAAGCTTGGTCTACCACATATGGATATGAAAATACAATAATAAACAATTATTCTATATCTATTTGGTAAACTGAAATGTAGTGATGTTTTTCCTTCAGAGCCATTCATATGAGCAATGAGCTTAATTGTAAAACTGAAAAGGCTGATTTAGGCATAGAAACAGAAAACTAGTCTTCTACTTGGAAAAAAGGTTCTAGGATTTGGATAGTTTATAATGAAACAAGATATTGTCTAAAGAATCTTTGCAGAAAGCAGGGTTGGATATGTATTGTAAAGTCAAATGGTAATGTTTTATTGAAAAGATAAGTTTTCCATGTTTTAATATTGATGAGTCTATTTTTGGTTTTGTTGCATAAAACCACTATGTGCCAGAATATATAATCTGAACAACTAAATTGTGGGGAAAACCAACAATGTCAGTATCCTGGGTAGGTAAACTCTCATTAGTAAGTCAACATCTACACAGATGTAAGTCAACATCTACACAGTAGTAAGTCAACATCTACACAGACACAGAAATTTGTGAAAGATAAATACTTGTGAATCATACAAAAATAAGTATAGCCATATGAAGAAAGCATAAGGGTAAACTGGCTGAAAATGCCTAGTAGAAAGTTTTCCTGGCATCAGGAAACTCCTTGTGGTGATTAGATACTGATTGTGGGTGCTGAACTGCTATACATTTACATAACAGACCTGGAAAAGGAATAAAATAGTAAAGGGAAGACTATTCTAATAAAAAGGCATTCCCTTGCTTTTTTTTCACCTTGCTCATATTAAGAGACCTTGTGGGAAGTCGTATGGTCATCATCACCCCCCATGGTAATCACCTACTAGGAGTTTCTCAAAGTACATTATGAGTTCTTGGTCACAGGCCTCTTCAGTTTTGTTTAGTATTTTATATATTTTTAAGATGAATTAATAAAGCCAGTAAATCCAAATGAACTAATTATAACATCCTCCTCGCACACTTCTGTCTACTGATGCTAGGAAAGTTATATCCCCCTCTCAAAGGATAGTTTGACGATTACTAAGGCAGCTATTACATCCTTTAAATGTCTATTTAGATAGCATGTGCCAGGAGCAGCTCACCTCAAGGGAAAACATGGTTGGGTACTCATGTGTTCTCTGTAGGCTTTCTTTGCCTATTGAAAGTCAACTTCTTTAATTCCAGAGAACATAATCGAGTGCTTATACAAAAAAGATCTAAACATAAAATGGTTTTCTTGTATATCACTAGGAATCTTAGATAACAATCAAATGAAAAGTCATACAAGCATCAAGTTGTTTGCTCTAAATACCTTTATCTGGATTTAATGATTTCATCATCATTATCCTTAATCCAGGATTGAAATGTCACACAGTTTTCATTTTAAATATATTTGCTCATTGCCATTTGTTTACCAGTGTTTGGGCCCCTGCCAGAGATGTTCCAGTGTGGGCATTGACCACAAATATATGCTTAATACCTATAACATTATGCATCTGTAGGGAAGAAATAGCCATTTTGTATTGCCAACGTTGGTTTTGTTTTTTTTTTTTCTAATTGTGTTGGCTATGTACAGTGTTCACTGGTTGTAAACATATCTTTCACTGAGCAATCAAACCTTTAAAGGTTTTCTTCTCAAGTTCTGGGAGAAGCGAGCAAATTATTAAAGAGAACCCTAAATGTCTATGGGGATGTCAAGAAATTCTTATTTATGAAGATTTTTTATCAACTAGGAAAGAAACTGGCAACTGTTGTAGTTTTAGAGAACATGTAGAAGGCTTGAGGCAACAAAGAACCACCTTCAGGGGTTCACCTTAAATTATCCATTTATTAAATATGGTTTAATCAATGCCATTGGACACACGATTAAACCAAACTACCAGTAGTGGCTACAAATTAAAAATGTTTCTGTAAAGGTAGTACCCAAGCTACCATTAGAATTGACATTCCCTGGTCTTGTCAGCAAATTTTGACATGTAAAATGTCACAGAGCATTGAGTAAGGGGCTGCCCATGAGTTGGTGGGACAGGGGCTGCCCCACACAGGTCAAGCCCACACCCATGGATGTGAGCAGTGGACAGAGGTGATGCCTGGAGCATCCATGGCATGGCAAGGCAATGGGGGAGCAGGAACTGAGATGTGGGTGTGAGTCCACCAAGAAATGGGACTGAATGTCGGCATGCCATTGCAAAGATTCAACGTCCATCCAGAGGAGACCTGGGTGTCCCAGTCTGAGCTTATAAATGGGACCCCTGGTGTGGGGTGGGTGTCCCAGGTGTGGCTGGTCAGATCCATTAAGGTCTGACACAAAGTGTAGAACATAAAATGGGGTTTTAACTGCTAGAAGAATCCCCTCAAGAGTGGATTTTGACATTGGTGGGATAGCACTTACTACTGTACACTTGCTATACCTATTCCATGAGCAAACACCTAGATGGCCTCACTGCTTCAGGTATCTTATTTATGTGTGTTTAATCATCTGACTGGACACAAAATTTCCCCTGGGAGATGCAGAAAGCAGCTGAGTTTGGTTATGTGGAAAACTGAGCTGTTGCAAGTATTGGACTGCACTGAGGAGTTTCTAAGCCAGCTGTAGACAACATGGAGCTGATCAGCCTAGGAAAGGGGAAATCTGGATAGAGGAGGTTGGCACATTCTGCACCATCTTACTCCTTCTTGGTCTACTCTTCTTTCCCTTCAGAAAGAATATGGACCTTATACCAGCCCTCACAATACATTAAGTCCAATACATAGCCCTGAATGGAGTTTGCTCTGAAGAAAGAAAAGAAACTTCAGCAGCCTGTGTAGCTAAAATGCATTCTCTAGCTCATGGGGAGTGGCTGTTCCCTCTTTGTTTCCCCAAACATGCACCTGAATCAGTGAGCCTAAAAGCAAAGCAGTAGGACAATATCAGATTTAGTGCTTGAAGTACTAAAAGAGATAGTCCATGACTGTGAGATTTTCTTTTCAATATGCCACTTTTCTTATTATTCTTCTACAATAGATGTTTTTTCTCACCATACTTCATGAATAGCTTGCAGTTCTAAATCCAAAATGCATGATCCTGTACTAGATTATTCTGTGTGAATGATTTGAATGGGAATTTGTCCAGAAGACAGTAGAAGATCTTATTAAATCAATATGATTGTGTTCTGAAAGGTCAAAAGTTTACCAACATGGAGTAAGGCATCAGTTTCATAGAATCATAGAATTATAGAATAATTTAGGTTGGAAAAGACCTTTAACATCATCGAGTCCAGTCGTTAACCTAACACTGCCAAGTCCACCATTAAACCATAACCCTAAGCAACACATCTACTTTTAAACGCCTCCAGGGGTGATGACTCAACCATTTCCCTGGTCAACCTGTTCCAGTGCTTGATAACCCTTTCAGTGAATAAATTTTTCCTAATATCCAATCTAAAATCAATTCATTTAAATCAATATCTCTTTTCCTAATCATCACTTTGAAACAATATTTCCAACATGTTAATGAATCAGAATACTGTGCAAAAGACAAGGCAGCAGGCTAAAGCAGTAAGCATGCTTTGCAACTGTATTCATGAGGGACCATCAGGTGCTATATGGTTTTACCAAGGGTAATCTTCTAATACAGAATGCAGAAATACATATGCCGGTGGATGAAACGTTACGTTACTGAATAGATATGGGAAGTTCTTCGGACAGAGGTGTTTTTTTTTTTTTTCATTTATGA
>NW_010290328.1:0-2897 GCF_000700745.2 Antrostomus carolinensis | reverse complement strand
TGAATGCTGTGCTATCCTAGATCCTGCCTATTCCTTTGTCTGTAGTGGAGCTTGTGAAGCACTGTAGAAAAAAGCATTGAGAGAAATCCGTTATCACAATAAAGCTTGGTTTCAGTTGTCTGCATTTATCCTTGTGTAGGCAAGTTTCTCTCAGGCTAGTGAAGGGATCTGACAGAGAAACATGCAAAGGCAGACAATAATCTTACTCGCGTCAAGACCATGAGGATAGAGCAAAGTTATGAGAACAATGGGTCATGTGCTTCACCAGATCAGACAAGTCTCATGCCACTGTGTTAAAGCAAAGCCAGGAAACCCACCACTGTGTCATGAGTTAATAATAAACTCTTCCTGTTCTCAAGAGCACTCTGGTTGAAGCCAGGTGTTAAAATATAAATAGCACATTCACTGTGTGAAACCAGTCTGGTTTTTGTACAGCACGTTCTGTCTGGTTGTACAGCTGTACCAAGGGGTGCTGTTCAGTGCGTGCTTTTTGTGGGTGGGGATGAACTGGCATTGCACTCAAGATTAAGGAATCCCTCTCTTCACTTCCTTCTCTTCTTGTTCTCCTTCCTTCCAACATTTTTTAGACTTTGAAAGCAGTGAAGCTGAGAAGAGGGAAGACCTTCTGATTTCCCTGTAGTGGTACCAAACCCACTGATGTTGTGCACCTTTCTGGAGGAGAAAATAAAGTTTAGGAAAATCATGTATTTGCATTGTAGAAGTTGTCTCAGTGTGAGGAGCCTCTCCTAAATCTGGGAATCTATAATGTGCTTTGCTCACTAGCTGTCCTGCTGATCAAGATTTTTTGTTGTTAATGTTAAACAATCAACCTGCTTTAGGCTGCGTGCTTTTAAAAACTACAGTTCATCCCTCTCCTCCCAGCCAAATGTAACAAACAGCTAATAATAATCAACAGTATATAATAAATTTCAGATTTATAGCCAATGAGCAAGGCTTAAGTGCTATTCATTAAATGCTCCACAGATCTCAGCAGATTGGTTAGCTCTGTTTAATCTGTTGCTTTTTCCTGTGGCAGGTCCTGGGACTTTGCTTTTGCAGCCTGATGTAATAATTGCCTCTATGAGGATTTCTTGAAAAAACATCTCAACAGCTTAATTCTCTGTCTGCTGAGATCTGCAGACAACACTTAGCTGTTGTAGGTGACCATTCATGTCTGGCTTCCGCCTGTCTCTGCAGTTAGTAATAGCTGTTTCCCATCACAGATGGACAGCCTTGTTTTCAATGTTCATAATTCCTGCAACTTCATATTCTGAGTATATTGTTTCACCTTCTCTGTCTATACACACCAGCAGGTGCCTAGCTACCCTGATGTTAATTTCTAACGCAGACTTTAAAGATCCAATGGTGACAAGCTATGTTTCACCAGTGCTGTTCTGTTTCTTAATATAGCTAAATAGACATCAGAGCCTGACTGCATAAATTTGGTAAGACATATTTTATTATTTTCCCACTGTTTTCCATTAAGACATTTTGCATGGGAATAATGGGAAGCAGTATTACATCTATATTTTGTTGTGTCTCTGTGGTATTTTCAGATATAACAGTATAACAGATACTTCATCTAAAAATTAAACACTTGATATGCAAAATGTATTTACTTGCATTTTAGTAGGACTGTCTCAGGGAAGTTAACAGATACTTAATCTGCCAGTAAGAACCTCTACCTCTTCCAAGCGCTATTTTTTTACAAGATGTTGGCAATATGATCTATTGTACTTGCTTGGGCTTATTTTTGGCTATATGCATTTATCAATGTCTCTATTTATTTAATAACAGGATGTTGACCTAGGCTTTTTGTCACATGCTAGGTC
The DNA here is from genome assembly GCF_000700745.2 of Antrostomus carolinensis. Lineage (NCBI taxonomy): Eukaryota > Metazoa > Chordata > Aves > Caprimulgiformes > Caprimulgidae > Antrostomus > Antrostomus carolinensis. The sequence continues at coordinate 1,065 of NW_010290328.1, read as the reverse complement.
CCAGCTGCTTTTAAAAAGGCTCATCTTTAGCAGTATTTCTGATATGTCTTGATGATGCACAGGCTTTTTGCTTATGTACTTGTCTGCTTGACTTGTATGAAAATTTGGAATCTTGTTTTGCTTACCTTAAGGGTTCATCAAATGAAGTAAAAATTTATTTAAATTCAAGTATTAATTGATCTTGTAATTCTGATGTTTGTAACTGCTTTAGTTTTAGGTATCGCAATGTTGGTCTGGTGTTGTTTAGCAATTAAAATGAATGTTCATTTTATCTAATCTTGGCTTCCTGTTTGAAAAAGGAAAAAAGAAAGCAAACAAAACTCTCCACCTCTATAGCTACAGGCTACCCCCCCTTCATTCCATCCATCCATTTTTTTCCATCTTCTTTTCTCACCTCCCCATCCTACGGAGGAGGCGGTGATAGAGTGGCTTCGTGGGCACCTGGAATTCAGTCAAGGTCAACCCACCACAGTCAGCCACTCCTCCCAGCTTGTTATCATCAGCAAACTTGCTGAGAGTGCATTCTGTCCCTACATCCAGGTCACTGATGAATATGGATGGACAGGAAAATCCTGAAAAAACTTAGGATCAAAAAAGAAGCCTATAGAGGGTGGAAGGAAGGATGGGTAACCTGGGAGGAATACAGACAAATTACGCGAGTAGCCAGGGATCAGGTTAGGAAAGCCAAGGCCCTGACAGAATTAAATTTGGCTGGAGATGTCAAGGGCAACAAAAAAAGCTTCTATGGGTATGTTGGAGAAAAAAGGAAAACTAGGGAAAATGTGGGCCCTCTCAGGAAGGCAACGAGAGATCTGGTCACCCAGGACATTGAGAAGGCTGAAGTGCTCAATGACTTTTTGCCTCAGTCTTCACCAGGAAGGGCTCGTGCCACACTGCCCAAGTCCTAGAAAGCAAAGGAAGGGTCTGGGAGAATGAAAAGCTGCCCACTGCAGAAGATCAGGTTCCGGACCACCTAAGGAACCTGAAGGTGCAAAAGTCCATGGGACCTAATGAGGTGCATCTGCAGGTCCTGAGGGAACCGGCAAATGAAGTTGTGAAGCCACT
>NW_010290327.1:17080-45374 GCF_000700745.2 Antrostomus carolinensis | reverse complement strand
TATATATATAAATTGCATGTAAACCTGAAAAGTATGTTATGAGGCAGGAGGTCCACCAGTGTCTCTGTCACCCAGCTAGGATGCATCACTGAAAGCGTAATTCTGTGCCCCTATTACAAAGCAACTGAGAAACAAGAATTTCTGGGAAGTGTTCTGCCAAGAACAGCCACCAACCTGTCCCCACCCAATGATTAATAATGCTTTTCCTGGTCAGCAGAAAGCATTAGGAAGCCAGCGTCCATGACTTCCCTGCAAACAAGATCTTAATGGATTCTGCCTCCCTCAGCCTGTTTTTCAGTTCTTTCGACCTCTGCTAGTCCCCATGGCTTGCTTGAAGTGCCACAGAAACATCCTCTCTTGTGAACCAGCTCTCCACAAATTAATCCCATCTTTTCTCTTTCTCTCCCCTTGCCCCAACTGCTCCTACTCCTTCCTACCATTCAGAAACCACTGAGGTACTATGAAACAACTCCCAAAAAAGGCAGTCAAAAGTCTCTGCTTTTGCCCAACTAGAGGCTGAATTTGCATTTAAGATTAAATTCTGTCAAACAGGTAAGTTTCAATGGCAAAAAAGCAGAACAATTTTTTAAAATTTTTTTATTTTATTTTATTTTTTTTACACAGGATGCATACATATTTTATTTTGGGAAATAACATGAAAAATTGTTTCTTAGTTGAGGATATCTACACAGAATTCAGAATATGCAGAGTGCCCTTTTAAACTCAAGAAACATTTGTCAAATGTACAAAAACATTACAGAGAAACACTTGTTAATCAAAGCACAGTAAACAGATGCCATTTTTCAACAGTTCAAAACAGTCTCTAAACCAGTGCAAATTTTATTGCATTAAAGAAAACTTCCCAGCTCACTTAATAAATTCATAATTTACTCACACTATATCCTTTCATCCTCATTACAATACAGTTTATTTTAAGCTCCTAAAAGGAGTTTAATGTGCTTCTAAAAACAGCAAACAATCCCTTTTATGTGCACCATTGATTGATGCAGACTGAAAGAACAAATAAAAACCCCATCTGTTTCTCTCCTCCTATGCATCACAATATACAGCACAGTAGAATATAGAACTGGAGTCCAATTCAGCCATTCAGTTTGAAGACTTAAAAGTTACAAGGGTGTTTGTGGTTTGTTTTTTTTTTTAGAAAGGTCCATAATGAAAAGCTGATATACAGAAGGCACCTTAAGGTTTTTATTAGTTAAAAGAAAACAACCTTTGTTGAAAATGTACAGTTATGTCAATAAGACTACCTGCTTACCATTTAATGAAACAAAATTACCTGCATTGAAAGAATTGTTGAATTAAGAGTTTTAAAAAGAGAAAACTACTGAGTGGATTCTTCAGTTACTTACATTTTAACAATTTGTTTTAAAAATATAATTTCTATGATCTAATTTAATATACATTTTGAAAATATCCCCTATGTTGCAGTTATTCAAGGAAAGCAGTAAACTCAATGAAAGGTATATTCTTCTAGCTGCAGCAATACAAAAAGCCATTAATTCACAGTTAAAATGGAATAAAATTACTCATTCACAAGTGCAATGTAGCTTGAGCTTAACCAATGTGAAATTCCACTAGGAACAAGACTAAGTTACTTGCAAAACAAATGAATTTAGTTTGAAACATATATACTGAATAAAATATTTTCCATTAAAAATGTATTGTCTAAACTTGAGTTATATAAAATGTGAAGACAGGATATGACTATAAGAAACATACAGATGCTTCTAGTAACATGTAAAAGCTGGTACCTATTATTGTGCCAATACCGCAGCTACATCAGTCTCCTATACCTACGGGGTTTTGAAAGTTATGTCTTGGTAATGTGCCAGAATGTACTTATAATTCATAAAGAAAAATATTTTCACTTAAGAAGCCTGATTTCAAACCTTCAAGACCCCATTTGTTGTTTTAATTCTAAAAAAAATAGCTATTTTGATACGAGCACACAAGCTATATAACTGTTATAGCTGGGTGAAAGGTGCAAGGTAGTATCTTCTCAGCATAACTGACTGCAGTTCAATATCCTTAGGGCAACAATTCAAGGAAGCTTCTCTGTGATAATTGTTATTCCAACACAAACTTTCTAAGTTCTTAGGCTTACCTGAAATTCATTAACAGTGTGCATTCACATATGTAATCAGTTTGGTTTACATCCTCACTTTGTGCACACATTGCAGGTTTTGAAATTCATACCGATTTGCAACCATTTTCTTCACATTTATATGTGATAATTCCAAAGTACACACAGAACAGCCATCTCCTCCTGAATGCTGGCTGTTGAGCTACTGGAAAAAGTATTTGGAGGCAAGAGTTTTTTGCAAGTAGCAAAATGCTACTTTTTCTGCTTACACTGAGAGGAAAACAGAACCACGATCAAGCTTACCCACACCTCTTGTTCACAATACTTTGTTCAGCTCATTCGTGCATTATGGATTCAGATAAATTTGCATTATTAGGTGTAGGGTGTCAAACAAATCAGAAGCACTTGCAGGTAACCAAGTCATTCCTATGTAGCCCAAGAAGTTCATGCTGTTACTAACTTGCAGAGAACTTTCTATGCCTTTAGTGCCCAGTTTGCAGAAAGAGAAAAGTGTTTGCAATGCACTCACAAAAAACTTTTAAAGACTTTTCCCTGTTTATTTTTGGCCATATTTTCAACCATACGAGTACTGAGCCATGCTAAGCTATTTTATGCTATGCCCTCTTCTTATGCATTCACAGTTCTTTCAGCATTCAAATTAGAGAAGCTTACATCTCAGAAAGTTTGTGTGAGGAAAACCTGCAGTCTCTACCTGTTTGTAGGAGGAGACCTAAAAGTCAAAGGAAGAACAGGAAGGTCCATCATGCATTTGAAAGGAGAGAAAACTATTAGGAAAAAACCCCATTTCTTAATTCCTTTCAGATTTTTGTTATCCTTTTTTTTCCCCCTCAAAAAAAGCATGTCCTTAGATGAAAACCTAATGAACAAATTGGTTTCAGAGATCTCCCTTTTCATTTGAACTATGGATTTCATTCAAGAACCAGCTGATTAGTTATTAAAAATGAGGCATTAAAAAAATTCAAATTAAAAAGAATAAGCCCTTACTTTTGTTATTCTGTATTAAAGAATTAATTTCAATAGGCAGGTTCAAGATTTCAAGCAATTACATGCCGGACTTCTACCACTCTGAAATCCAAGTACATGCAACAGGAATACAAGTAATTTTGTAGTGTACAGAAATGCCAACATGCAGGATTAAATCACAGCAAGTTCAATCCTGCATCTGTCCTTTTCCCCTCAGGCTTCAGGTTTTTTATTGTTTAGTGTATATACCCAGGGAAAGTCGAACATTTAGCATTAAATGCTGTGACACAATCTGCTTTGCTGTCTCCACAACACTACTGCTGATTAATTTATATTTTCAACAACAGATGGGAAGGGGTTTTTTTAAATGAAAGTGATCTGTTTACAGAATTTATTTTATAATAATAGTATTTACAATAGTTTAAAAGAACTTGGATGTCACCAATTATCTAAAACAGCACGCACTGGACAGACTGCTTTTGCAGTTTCATGAGCTGGGAGAATTTAAGGATAACTAAAACTTGATTCCTTGCAAGTTGTATCACATAATCATATGGTTTGTCCATTTAACACTCAAAAATTGTCATTGTATAGCTGTATGTTTAAGACCAGTACAGAATAATATAGCAAAATCTGCCATTATGATTTGTAGAAGTATTAAGTTTTTTGGATGAATGCTTTAGAGAGATATTTTACTTTAAAAGGATGGAACCGCCCATGTCAATTATGTAATAGGAGAAAAGAGGAAAGAAGAATCAAGCTCTACTCTTCCATTGTGATGTAGGTCAGAGATCTGCAAGCACCCATGCATAAACCCAAAGAATAAAGAATGAAAAAAAAAATCAGCATGTGCTTTCTTGCTTTTAATTATTAAGAAAGCACAATATTTTCATCAGGAGAGAATCTGTCCAGGCAATATCCCCATATGAACTTAGGATCAGCACTTTTAGACAAAATACAATGGATCAGTCTACAATGCAAATGTATTTTGTCACAAATAGTGCAAATCCTTTGTTTTAGCCCTGTGAAAAAACAAAAGTTGGTTTTGTTGTTTCACGTAGAAGCTGTTCCAGACAGATCTTCATCCCTCATCATTTTCAAGAGTTAAATTTTTTAAGAGAGTAGTATGAAGTAAATACATTCATACTCAGACATGGTTATAGTTTTAGCTATGCTTCTTTAACATGCTACAAATCCTACTCTTTTTTTTCCTCTAGGAATAATTCCATCAGAAAAGCCACACCACTGAATTTCAGCAAAAACGCTAGAATAAATCTTATCATATTCCTCAAGTAACAGAAACATTTCAACTGTTGACCAGTATACAAGCTCTTCTTGCCAAGACTATCACTAATTGACGGTAGTCAATTAGATATGAGGTGAGAAAGTGTTTTATGTACTAGAGGTGATCCAAAAGATGGATTCATGTTTTCAGATCATACACTCAAGCACTTCATTTGTGCTAATATACACCTTGAAGACCACATTTATAAATATTTTTTCATTGAAATTTAAATTTGGACTATCAGTGCAAAATAATTAACCCACAGGCTGGCATGAAACCATGGGAGAGGGCGATAAAGAGTTCAAGGAAAAGACACTTTTTTAGCATACATGCATACAGTATAAAGCATATTTTTCAGACAGTATCTGTTTGACAAACCATGCATATATCCTAATGCCTTTTAAGCTTCCTATCTAATTTTTAGAAAGTCACCCATTTCTGAGGCGCTAAGTGTAATAGCCTATCATTCTTTTGGAGAAAGCGGCAGTGTGTTCATAGTATCTTTAATTTGTCAGATAGAGAATACAGGAAAATTGAGTGTAAGTTTCTGGTTTTTACAGCTGTAAACATACATTATGAAAAGGTCAGACAAAGATAATTTCGAATACTAACTGGGACAAGGGTCAGGAGATGGGTAGCGATTTTAGGTATTGTGATCTGACAAAAGGAATTGCATTGCAACTTCCAGTCCAAGGACTCAAATATTTACATTCATACATACATACTGCACACCAATAAAAATACCTCTCTTTACCTAAAGGTAATTTTAAACAAGTAGGGAAGAATTTAAGTATTCTGTGACAGGAAAGGTATTTCATTAACATACACAAATACTGGTGTCCTTTAAGAAAGTTACCACCTACAGGTTGCTGTTTAATCATCACCCTTTTGAAGATTTGAGGAAGCAAAAGGAGAAGTAGACACAGGAAAAAAAGCAGATCAATCACTAAAACCAACTCACCCTGTTAATATAGTTTTAAAACATTTTAACTTACTTTACACTGTGTCTCATGAGATGAAAGACAGGAATATATGTTGTAGCTCAATGAAATTGCTTTGACAAATTGCTCAATTACCACCTTTTGGGATTCAAAGTGTATATATCACCATGCTCCTGGTTTGTTCTCCTCTACTGTTGTCTCACTGAAGTTTAGTGTGTGTCTTCCTCATTTTTATATTAAAGGTGCTCCAAAGCACTTCCTGCAACACTCAACTCTGCTGCTTGGTGGAGCATCTATTTTCTGCATCTTTTCAAGAACATCCTTTGGTAGATTTTTATGTGCAAGTCTGTATTCACTATCAAAGACCTCTGAAATAGAAAAAGCATAGCTGAAGTTATTTAAGAAGCCCTGTACAGTGCACACTACTGTTCCTATAAAATACTTCTGGTGATTTTTATACAATTAAAAAATTATTATTTTAACTTAACTAGCTGCTGGTTTGTTTGTTTGTTTTTTCCAAAATGCAGGCTCTCAAAGAATCAGAAAAGCATCTTCACGCTGGAGCATCACAATGCACCACAGTGGATACGCATTACTCCCATCACAGTTCAGTCTGCCTGTTCTCAGGGTACCTTCCCTGTCACATCCCATAAGGGAGTCCCTTTGCTTGAATAGTACCAAATACAAGTCAGGGAAGAGGAGAATGGGCATGGGGAAGGGATGGGCAATCAGGTGGCTAGATGACATAGGTCTAATATGCCGGTCAGAGAAAGATGGACAAGACTGGGAACAAGTTTTCAGACACGAGGAATTAAAGCTTCAAGCTAATAAACTCTGTTTAAAATAACTGTTTTCAAATAAAGTCAAAATTAATGGCTCCATCTGAATTACATTTTCATAAAAGCAACCTACTTGAAGAGTACAAAGCACTTTTCACTAAAACACAGCACTTGAGAAGTTACTTAGAAACTCATGGATGAAAAGTCAATTTTATACACTAGCTTTCATATAAAGTATTAATATATTTCATACACAGGCACCATTCATTTCACAGTATTTTTTACTTACCAATGTCAATGTTCTCTCTTCCAAGAGACACCAGAGACAGAAAAAGAATCTCTCTGTAAAAACTCCTAGGAAATATTTTTAAGGTCATGTCAATGAAAGCACCAACTATCCCAAGTTTAGAAAGTCAATGTTGAAGACTTTAATCTTCCATTATGTAGTTTCTGCAACTGTTAATCTAGCTTGTAAAGAAAGTGATCAATCTACATGATTATTAGCTTAACATTTTCTAACGGCTGAATATTTTTCCTCAATGCATTAAGTTACATTATCACCAAATCCCAGTAGTTAACATTTTCTATGAAAAATCCCTCTACCAAACATGCCATAAAAACTCCAGATAAACAAGAAATCCAAAATTAAGCACCATTTCTTTATTAACTCATTCCTGTCTGAGAGTGATGTACACCGAGTAGGCTTATTTCAGATCACCTATGCTTTGGGTTTTTTTTCAGAATGTCATGATCTATCTCTGGACTGGGTATCACTAAATATTTAGATTTTTTTTTTTTCCTTGTGGAACTAATAAGGATTCTTCTCTAGAGAGATTAGTTCTTGTTTCTTTTTAGCAACTACAAACCACAGAAGTAAAGATGACTTAGCATGACAGATTTCAAACACAGCTTGTATCTGTGGTAACAATTTACTTCAGAGGCTGTGCTTTTTTACAAAGCCCTCTGAGTTGTAGTGCAGAAGGCAAAATGCACCATAGAAGTGTTATTTACACGTCTCCCTTTGTTTGTGGATCATGCTGCATACACTTTTCTTAGCCAGTACTCCAGGTTGGTAGAATTGCAATATGTATAACTAGGACACTTGGAGAATATTCCAAGCGCAGCAACAGGATGCTGCACACTTGTATTTATCAATTTGTCAGATCTGCAGCAACATCTGCACAGTCAATATCTGGTTTTTTTCTTACTCATTTGTAAAATATTCATTTTGATTGAAGAATTACATTTATCCATTTGATTTGGATGAATTATGCACATGGCTACAGAGTGCATCTGTTTGTAAACATGGGCATAAACAAATACACACAGTGCTTGGTGGACAAAAATGTAACTAAGTATTCCCAAGAGGTCCTTATGGAATTATCATTAGGAAGTGTATATAGTCTGATCTTGCTTAACTTTCAGTGGGAAGAAAGTAAGAAGAGATTACCCCTTTACCTCTGTCGTTTCACATCTGGCTTAACTTTCTGTAGAAGGAGGTGGATTGGTTTAACAACGTTATTATGTTGAATACTTAGTTTGATGTTCTCCAACAAAGCGTTTGTTGCCTGCTGATCTTCTGTCACTGTGGAGAGTCTCTTTTCAGAAGAATCTGTGAAATGCAGCAGTATGAATTAGTAAAACAGTAAGGATTTTCTTTTTACGTTAATAAACAAAGTGTTTCAGAAAGTGAGATATATATACACAGAACTTCTACTCCATCTACAGAAATTTGTTCCAATGGAAAGGCTTTGCCTGCTTATAGCCTTTACTCTACAAAAAGAGTGACAGGATGCATCAAGTATCCATGTGCAAGAGCTCCCACAGGACACAGAAATAGAAGAGACTGAAAAGTATCAAGTATCAGATGTTGCCTGTGATGGTTTTTTAGCTCAGATTTATTGCTGTACTTAAGTTTCAACAACTAAGTTCACTCCAATAAGGTTATTTTTACACAAAGGAAAAGAAATAAAACAAAAGAAAACACTATCACGTTTCTTATCAAAGAAACTTTTCTTATCAAAGCCCTTTTACAATACACCTAAAATTCATTAATAACTTCGGACTACATATTGAAATAGATAAAGCATAGTGGCATCAAAGAGGAAAGAAAATTATTGAGACATTTGCCATTATGATTTGTTGCTTACACTGCCACTTCCAGAATAATACTGAACTACTATTCTTTGGAAAACAGTGACTTGTGAGGGAATAGTAAATCCACTTACTGGCAAAAAAATAAGGCTACAGATTAAGCAGTAACTACATGGCATGTAAATGAAATGTAGACTAAAGCTAGTAATCATAATTACACCAACCAAAGGTTTTCACAAAATTGACATATATGATGTTTTACGAATGTAAATTCCTGTTTTCCAAATACTGACACTGCTGTAGAGTGTATCTGTAATACTACTATTTTTCTTCCACATTTAAAACAGGCCTTTTGCTCCTTTATTTACATAAATACATATATCTATTAATCTTCATTCATGTCTGAATGCTTTGGGGATGCTTTTCATATGCTATGCTCAGATCAATATACTTCTGTAGAAGCTGAGGGAAACACCGTATCTTACTCTGCTCCTGACTGTAATTTTCCAATCAGGCTGTTTATTTTTAGGACACTTTTCAAAAAACCCTTTTTTTCTTCCTTAGAACCAGAACTGGCACGCTACATAGTTTTTAGCATATTTTTTAAAAGTTAAAACACAGACTGAGAAGTTTACGCCAACAAAGGTTTTTTTGCTGATCAGAAGTAATGAAATACCAAAGTTCTCATAACCAGCCTGCCTGTTTTTTCTTTCTTCCAAATCAAGTCACTGTAGACAAAAACTTTCTTGGATCTTATCTTCTGACAGTCAAGTAGGCTGCCAAATGTACATATCAATGGGACTTGTGACCTTTTATTCATATACAGGAACACAAGATATGTTTTTGTAATACAGTTGTCTTTTTCATGCCGGCATAGACGTACCCAGATAACGCAGTGAAACATCCAAATCAAATGAAGTTTACTTATAGCACGACACCTAGAGCAAATCCTCCCATCCTGTTTATAAGGGTATGTCACATAAAGAACAGATAACATACCTTTACAAACAGATCAGTAAGATATTTTCACAAATAATTAAACACCAAGACTATGTTAAGTACCTAAGGGATTGCAGATGCTTCCAACTTGATGGGCTGTGTACAAAACAACTTTTTCTTTACGTAGCCTCTGCTTTCCGTAACATTAGTTTTACTTACTGAGATTTCTCCAAGATATATATAGGGGCTCCCCCGGCTCTTGGTGGAGGTTGATATTGTCCCAGAGAAGATGGACGTATACTAGCTTGCTATCTTGAGCAAGAGACGTCAAAGGAAGCTATAAAACACAAGGAAAAGGAAAAAGTTTTAAAGAGATCGGTAGAGTTATTAATTTAAAAACTGCTATTTTACTCATTTTGCAAACAATAAAGTGTTTATTTATCTTGAGTCCAACAAACAGGAACAGTTCATGTCTTCTACAGGAAACTGCACTCAACCAGAGCAAAGTCACAAGTACCACAACATTTAATTGCCTTTTCTAGTTTAGCCTTATGTATGAAGATCATTCTGTTTTCTACAGATATATGAAGAAAATATTTATGAATATGTATCTGAAAATATTTTTTGTGAGCCAACACATTACTTGATTTGTACTACTTATCATGCCATGCCTTAGTATTTTCAGACTTAAGATTTGAGATGCATCTCTATGTGTTGGGCTTCCCAACAAGCAGAAAAAATCTGTATTTGCATATAAATACAACATTTATTTCCATTAAAAAGATATGGCACTCAAAATAAGAGTCACATAATTATTTTATAAAATTAAGTGCCTCTGGAATCTCTAATACAATAAGAGTTAGTGGGCAAGAAAAATTTACCACTAGTGTGTCAATTTAAAGTAGTAATTACAAGATATTATGTCCCATCTTGAGGTTTTCCCTGTTAATGCATTTAAGTTTTTTAGTATGTTTTAGATTTCAGTAGTATTGTCTTCAACTCCATTTCTTGGAAAATTGTTTTTTGTTCTAGGTGGGGTTTTTTATTTTAAATTAAGCAAAAGAATTTTAAAGTGCATACACATAGATAGGAAAATACTACTTTTTCATATGCATCACATATAAATGTGATGCATACATATATATAAATACCTATTGAATTTGGTACTTACATACACAAATCATATAGATTTCAGAAAAACATCTGCAGCTTAAAATGGGAAAAGCTAAATAATCAAAAGAGCATCCATTCTATGTTCTTTTGTTCATATAGTAATGAAACTCAGTGGGGTTTGAATAGCAAAAACTATTAGTGGAAAAGAACAAAAACTATTGACCAATAACTTAAAAGTAAGTTACATACTTAATGAAGTATGTAACCCACACTATGTGGATTACAATGTATTGCAATTTACAAGTACTCCACAGACATATCTTGTTTCCTTCCATATATATGAGCCTTATTTTTAACAAATCTTACTCTCTGGCTTTTTAAAAGAGAACAACTTGACTAGAATTTGAATACTGTTTTCACTCATCTTCCTTCAAGATTCTTTGCAGAAAACAAACCTATCTACTTGTATTATAAAAAAACAGGAACCAAGATCCAAGCTACTCAGAAATTACTTACCCACTTCTTTTGAACCAAACTCTCAAATTTAGCTTACTCCAACAGCTGCAGTTCTAATATGAGGAAACCACTGACCTGCACTCCATCATTACAGTGTTCAGATGTTAGAATGAGTCCAGGTAAGTTGCTAGGTAGATCCAACCGTCGGAAATACCAAACTAGGTTCCAGAAAATTATGGGGTGTTGATTGATGAATTTGGATGTATGAATTACTTGCTCTCCCTCATTTTCCAACAGTGATTCAAGTTCCTTACGCAGTACCAAAGGGCTCAAGTAGGGTACAGATACAGGGAGAGGGTTAGTTCTTTTTATTAAAGGATCCTAAAAACAAAAAAAACATACACAAAAGAAAAATTGAGGGCTTTTTTTACAAAATTAAAAAGATTTTTCTTCCAGAAAGGCTCTTCAGGATTATTTGCCCTGAAAATCCCCTATTACACAGTTTCTTGACACTTGGAAGAAGCCTCTAGAAGTACTGAACACACAATAACTTTAATAGCATCAGCAGTTCTGACTGTTGATGTGATGTGTTTCTTAACTTTAAAGAACAATCATCTAAGCTCTCTCTATTATGTGAAGAAGAGAAAATTATAATTTGTTAAAACTTGTTCCTGATTGTGCAGTTTTAAGCTATCTAAGCCAGCACTAAGCCAGTGGTGATGGAGACCGCAGAAAAATGAGAGTAATTACATCAGCTGTGGAACCGAATCATGAGTTCACATGTTAAGACAGCTTCTTGCCAATAAAAAGCACCAGGAGAGAGGAGAAAAACTTTGTTTCACATGCAAGAACAATGTAATAGTCTCAGTACTGCTTATTACCTTCTCCCATCCACTCAACAGAGAAGCCTAACAGAATATAAAGGAGCAGTGTAAGTAAACGCGTGGAAAAGGAACAAACTTCTGCTCTTGCAACAGTGTGTTGTTTGCACTATTGTGTTTAGTCTGCTGTAGAAGTTGGGTTATTTTTAAACAAAATTCCAGTTTTAGAAAGACAAAGACTAGCTTAATTCTGCTAGAGAGAACATTTCAAATCAAGCACACTGTTTGTACAATATACTGAAAAAGCAATTTTAGATTAACTGAACCAAAAATTTTTTTTGTCATAAGAACATGAAAAGATGCTTGGCCATTTCCATCCCTCAAAGGGATAAGAATATTAGTAGTAGAACATTATTCATTCTATGTTCATTGCGTTCAATATTTTGCTGCCAACTGAATGTGCAGCTTCTAGACTTACCACAACTTCTTGCAAACTATTTGGCAGACTAACTGTTGAAATGCCATGAGATGGTCTCTGGGAAAGATCAATGTTTTGCAGTGGCCCGCCAACACTGTGGCTTCGAGTCAAGGACACTCCCCTTTTTGGTGGATTATTGGCAGATGTCTTCATGGTTCTGGGATCTTTACTCTGTTCTTCTGTCACATCACTGTTTGGGTTTTAGAAGAGAATATGCTTATATGAAACTATTCAGCATTCCTATGGCAACAGGAAGGAAGCAGCGAAAGGCTGCCAAGTAAGTATCCCAAACCAAGCTTCTCTGTTAATAAGGAATCATATTTGTCCAAGTAGCTCCACAGTTTCGGGAAAACAAAACAAAATGCCTCACAGCACAGTTTAACCATCCCTGCAGAAGAGCAGCTAGGTATAACCTAAGACATGAATCTGAAAGTATTACAGTTCTGTATAGGTACCATTGCTCTGGTACAGCTTTACCTTGCTTAGAAAAACAGCAATGTACTGTTTTGTCAACATGCAAAGATTACCTTGTTCTGACTATACTAATTGTTACTTCCTCTTCCCTTTATGTTTATTTTCTCTAAATGTCATAAGCAGAGCAAAAATATCATAGAAAACAAGTTGTATGTCAAAATAACTGAAAAATTAATTTTTCAAGTGTCAAACTCATCTAACAAGATAACTTAAGCAAACTCCTCTTACAGACTTATCAAATTTAACCCATACAGTCAAGCCACTTGCTGATCTGGGAATATTCCTTTTGTGCCCCTTATAACTGAAACAATGAATAAAAAAATTTCAAATACAATACAGAAGAAAAAATATCAAGTGAAACAAAGTGTCTGCTTCCAAATAATCTGCAAAGAGAGGGAAGAGATTAATTTAGAAGTGATCCTCACTCCTAAATTTGACTTTAGTTAAAAATATCTGACATCAAAGTTAAGAGATTAACATAAGTAATACTCTAAAAATGAAAGGTGGTATTAAGACTAACTACTATCAGATTGATTTATGTTTTAATAGTCTGATACAGGCACTAGCTCATTAGCTCACAGGCATGGATAGTCACAAATTCCAAACTGAATAATGATTTTAAAAAACCCCCTATTACAACAAAATGTCAACAAATCCCAGCAAAAAGGTCACAATTCATAGCAGCACTATTTCAGTTCTTCCCTCTACCAACATGACACCTTCTCCTTAATGTTTCCTTCCTGAAACTGTTTCAAAAGTGGTACTGTTTTTCTGAGTTCCAGTTTTACATCAGTATTATTTGTCATAGAACGCAGGCTCAATACAAGTGTTGAGTACTCCGAGAGCTTTCTCTCAAAAATGTTCCAGAAAATTGACTTATTTTTTACCATAATGCAGTGTCCTCCTTCTTACATTCTAAACACAAGAAGTAATGCTTAAATTTCTGTGTGTCTTTAAAAGGTGTGTTCTAACAATACTGACAATAACAATAGTTTTACCTATTACTATATATAGTAACATATATAATATATTACTAACAATAACTAACAATACAATAGTTTTACCTATTAATAGTGGATGGACCTGAAGATTTATTTCTATAGTTGTATCTCTAAAACACATTCATTAAGTGGAACCAGCTTACTTCAAATTGATAAAAGCACACTTAAAATATGTAAAAAAGAATGAGAGGAAGCAGACAACTGTTGTTACAATTGTACTTCTCTACTATATTTGGAACATAAACCAACGGGCACTTTAAAAGCAGAGAAGAAATACTGGAAGTGTTGATACATTTCTGATGGAACTAACCCTGTTTTACCTACCTCTGCTCAGCTGCAGAGCTACTTTCTTCAGCTATGGTATGGCTGGACTGTGGGTGATCTGAAAAACTGATCAAGTCAGCAACAGCTGGACTGGACCACAGTTTCTTCTCCAAGGGATCCGTGGTTAAAGGAAGGGTACCACTCTGAAAACTATCTCCTGAGGTACTTTGCTTCAGGAAAAAGCTAAGTTACAACATGAATGGGAGGGAGAGAAATATAAAGGCCAAGATGTAAGCATGAAGTCATTTTAAAAGTTATTATTTTCTACATTTACTTTCAAAAAGTAGCAAAAATAAGGAACACAATATTAAAAAGCTTGACAACAGGACACAAACTTCACCCTGCTCTCTCCATTGTAACTTATATAGGCAGAGGTAATGAACACATACAAAGATCTGACCTGCAAAATAAGAAATCCTATGCTGGATGTAAGTCATTGCAAACGACCTTAGTTTGTCATGGTTTCCAACGAGCCAAAATATATCAATAGCTGACACCTCACTGAAAATGGTTGTTATTGTAATGTGACATTACAGACTAGAAGACCATACACCATTATAGGCACAAGATAACAGGAACATGCCTTGCTTTGCTAAGGTTTTTTAAGTACACATCATACAGATGTTCCACTTCACCATCAGAGAACACTAATGGAAGCTTTGTTTCTCAGCAATAACGACTACAGCGAGAATCGATTTTAAATTCCCTTAAAGTAAGTTCCAGCCTTCACAAGTGCAATTAAAAGAGGTACAAAAAGTAAGCAGAGAAGCTTAAACTAGAGAACTACCAGAGAAACAATAAGCTGGAATGTCTATAACTAAAAGCTATTAGTAAATTTAATTTAGGAGAAATTCTTTGCTGACAGATTTTAAAACTGTTTCATATGCTTTTAAAAAGTTCATGATCCATTAGCTTTGTTTTAAAAGCTAAACAAAATGAAAACAGACTTATACCTTCTTGACAATTACGCTTACAAAGAAAACATGAAAAGAAAAAATGGTAAAAAGGCAACCAATTCTTTGCTTTTTGTCTGTTTTACAATGAAACTCAAGGGTTTACATGACTTGTAATTTCCTTCAGTGCAATCATAACCGTCAAACAGACAGTGACATTCTTGCAAACATCTAGACAAAAATACTGGGAGATATAACTAAGATCCTTTTGTGAAAAAATATAACCATGTACAAGTGCAAAGGCAGAAAGAGAGCATCTATAAAACCCACTAACCTTGCAGAGCCACGTAGGTCTTTAAATTCAACATTAAGTAAAGGTAAGAAGGTACTTTTACAGAAAGGACAGGTAGTGTTCAAGTTTGAATCATCTGCCGTCCAACCAGCCATAATCTCCTCATCATAAACCAGTGCACCACAAGCTCTACACTGAGAGCAGCTTGACATCAGTACCTAGAACAGTAAAGAATAAATATTATCAGCCTTGTTTCAGAGTTCTTTTATAACTGGCTTTATAGGCTTAGTATCCACAGGAATGTAACAGATATGAGAATGCCAGTTGGGAGGCATGAGTTCATCACTACTTACCATACTCAAGAGTTATCTTGTCCACATAACTTTTACCTATGAAATGCAAATACTAATAATTTATTTTTGTTAGATATTTTGAGACCTGGAAGAAGCATCACCCTGAAATGCTACTAAGGAAGCATTTGCAATTGTTCACTCCTACGAAGCCTCCAGATATACAAATTGTTTTGAATTGTGTAAGTAAATGCATATCTACTTCTCAAAAAAACCCAACAAACAAAACAAAACAAAACAACCAAACACAAAAGAAACTTTTATGGTTAAGTTGTGGGTTGACCTTAACCAGATGCCCACAAAGCCGCTCTATCACTCCTCCTTCTCAACTGGACTGGAGGAGAAAAATACGACTAAAGGCTCATGGGTCAAGATAAGGACAGGGAGATCAGTTACCATCATGGGCAGAAAAGCCTCAATTAGGGGAAATTAATTTAATTTATTGTCAATCAAAAGTCAGAGTAGGGTAATGAGAAATAAAAATAAAATCTTAAAACATCTTCCTCCCACCCCTCCCTTCTTTCTGGGCTTAGCTTCACCCCTGATTTTTCTACCTCAACATCCCAAGCGGCACAGAGGGATGGGGAATGGGGGTTGTGGACAGTTCACCACATGTTATCTCTGCCATTCCTTCCTCCTTGTGACAGCTTCACGTACAGACTAACATGAAGTCCCCTGGTGAAAAGCAGGGGAAAAGAAACCCAGCTCTGTTCCAGCTTAAAAACCAGGACACTCCTCACTCTCTTCCCCTTCTTCACTGTGGTGTCCAACCCATGGGCAGTTTTTCCAAGCTAGTTGTTGCGTGGGGTATCATGGTGCTGACTGATTGCCTTTGCGTCACTTTTTTTTTTTTTGTCATCCCCACTCCTGTTTGTTTGTTTGTTTGCTTGTTTTAAATTTCCCAATTCACTTATTAAACTGTTTTTATCTTGACCTTCAAGCCTTATTTCTTGCTTCTGCCCTTCTGATTCTCTCCCTTACCATAATGAGGGGGCAGTAAGCAAGTGTATGGGCAAGGGCTTAACTGCTGGCTGTGGTCAAACGACCACAATTATTTCGTAACAACACATTATTTTCATAAAGGGGAGAAAAAAAAAATCTTCTTCCTTCTCTAATTTCTGTCTCACTTCAAGTTTTGACCCTTCTCTCAACTGTCTCTTCTCTCTATATATGAGAGATACATAAAAGCATTTCAGACGCTTTTCTTTTTAAAGCTACTGTCACACCCTGGGCTAAAAGTATGAAGCATCTTTCCAGTAGAAACATGGAAAAAAATTGTTTTGAAAAACCCAACCACAATCCAACTAAACAGGTAATTAATGCATACAGTAATATTGAATAACTATATCTTTCATCTATGAGTTTATTAATCTTACCTCCATTGCATAGTTTTGGAAAATGCTGGATAAACTAGTGTTATGTGAAGAGCTGTGCTCTGACTTCTCAGAATCTAGAACTTTCATACTTCTTGGAAATGAAACTTCACCTGTACAAAAAGAGTTGTTTGGGTCTTGTATTCAAGGAAAGAGTAATTCCCAAAGAAAATAATTTCTGTTTGAGCAAGACAGAAAATTGTACTAGAAGATTTCCAAAGATATACGTAGCTCTGTAACTTCACTGATATTACAATCACAATATAGATAAATATCGTTTTTGTGATTAACATTTCAAAGTTATTTTTGTCTAATACAATACATGACAGACTGGTAAATGAAAAAAAAAAAGCATCAGTGAATAAAATCTGAAAATGCAAAGAAATAATAAAGAATGGCAAAGAGCAGTAAGATTGCTCCATATATATACTCTAAGAAGTCTTGAATTAATAGAAGAATAGTACCAAGTGAGACATGCTACCAAATATGCCATTACTGTGCTTAAGTTTTCCCTAACACTGCAGTAAAACATCTCTCTTCGGTAAGGCTGAGTTTTAGGGTTCCGAGCTTTGCCCAGGACAAGGGGAAAAGAAGCTGGAACACATTTACCAGAAGGAATAGTTGGAGTCAGTTTTAGGAAGCAAAACTATCAGCATTACTGCCTCTGACAAGCGCAGTCAAACTTTCCTATTAAAAAAAAAATCACTACCAGAATCCCCTTGTCATAAACAAGTCTCCTCTGCTTCTTTAGCTAGATCTTATGTTTGTGAACAAATTTTACATATCCTGTTGATGGCTGTCACTGTTTATAGTTACTTCTTGTAACTCTCCTAACTAATTGGAACTAGAAGATATCTCATCAAGATTTTGCTAGACAGGGCCAACTTATGTCCAGTCTGCGAGATAGTTCTTCCTCTCTTGATGCAGATGGCTTTACAGTACTTATATCAACCAAGTACTGCAAAGGCGGCTAAACCAAACCTCCATCTGGTTCAGCAACACATCTTTTTCTCAAAATAAGAATAAAAACTAATTGAATGAAATCTGAACTGAAAATTATTAAATTTACTTCATCCAGTTTTAGAACGGAGTGTGTGTGGAGGGGAACAACAATTTAGCAGTAGGCATATACACTCATAAATTATTCACCCTCACAACTTCAAATCAGGTATGCATCCAATACCTCCTATTCCACAGTAAAGCTGATGCATTTTTTGTGTGTGTTGCTTTGGTTTTTTTGTGGGCTTTGCAGTTCTTGAACACTGTTCTGCTTTTCTGTAGTAATATTTCAAGAACTTTCAAGGTATTAGGACTTTACATGAATGAACAGGTGTTCCTGGCAATAACTAGTTCAGAATCTTCCTATCACATACACAGAGGAAGTATTTTTACAGTTAAAGTCCTGTATTTTTTTTATCAAGTTTTTATACATTCAATGAAGAAGCATTAGTTATATTTGCTACTGCAAGAGAGGAATACAGAATGGAAGTACAAATCTGCTTATACCTATCTTAAGGGCTTGAAATAATTTCAGACTACCATAGCTTCCACTATTATGAATTATTTCACACACAATAGTTTTCCCCACTTTTAATATTATAAATAAATTATGAGGGAGAACAACAATAAAAAATGGTACCTGCACTGTAATGTTGTCTTCCTGCATCTCCACTGCTACTGCTACTGCCAAGACTAGTAGTGCTTTGTGCAAGCTCATTTGTAATTAGCCCTGGGACTTCAGTTCTTGATGACAGATTATCTCCTAAAATGTTATCTTCAAAACCAGCAGGAAAGTTAAAGTCAGGTCGATTGTTTTCTTCCTTTAATACAAGAAGAAGAAAATTAGCATTTTTTAGCATTTCCGGATCCATTACTTGACTTCTTTTTTCTAATAAATAAACAAAGTAGCCGATTAAGATGAAAACCTGATGTAAAAAAATTATTAGATGTAAGATAATTCTATGCAACTCCAAAAAGAGCAGATACTGGACAAACCAGAAGGAACTGGAAAAATGATAGGCTTTAGCAGTGAAAATACTGAGCTGAGGATCAAACTGAGTAACAAAGTGACAGGGATATAAAATTCTTTATTACCCCAGAAACAGGAAAAATGATGCAGAAATTGTGATTTGGCAGTTATTACACAAAATGAAAGAATTATCAGAAAAAATGCTTGAGTTAAAGTCATATTTTCATAATTGAAGACAGGAATGAAACATACCAACTGGAATGACACAAGAGTAACACAGTCACTAAGAAAAAGGATGCGACAAATTATAATAATTAGGATATTAAAAAAGGGAAGTTGCAGAAATAAAGGAGGAGAGAATGGAAAGATCCCTAAAGGAAATTAAAATAAATCACATTAAAGGGATTATGATGTGCCATTAAACAAAATTCTACAGAATAGGCCAGTATGATAGAAAGGCACACAGGAAAATCTAGGTCACAGGAAAAAAACTCAGGAAAGAAAGCAAAGCAGTGAGTTTTCATTGTCACAGGAAAAATATTATTTTAAAAAAATTAAGATTTTTTTTTTTTAATTTAATAGAAAGGACCTTATTAGTAACATCAGTTAAATTTGTTTCACATAGAAATAATGCCAGACAGCTATCTTACACTTACCTACCTTTTATGGAGGTTGAGGAAAGGAGGGAGAATTTGAAAAATGAAACAAGAAGCTCTCTTAACAGAAGAAGGGAGACAAAAGACCTTAAAGCCAAACACCACATTGAGGGGTTAAATGGATCAAGCAGAGGTCTTTCCAACAGAGAAAACTACGTTTGAAGATACAATAATGAGATGCATATGGAAAGAAGGAAGTTATAATATTTATCCCTCCATCTCCTCTTTCATTTGTGTCATTATATTCTGAAATGTTTTACCTTGAAAAAGACTCTGCGGGTCAAGTGTGCTCACACAAGAACTAGAACATTTAGTTTCCAAATGCATGACAAGTGAATTTACTCGTTCTCAGTCTGTCCTTTACTACTTTTAACTTTAATCCTCACCAACCCGCCTTCTCAAGTTTGTGATTTGTTTTCACAACCTTTTCTTAATTTTTTAAAGTAAGACAGGCAGTACGATATCATTTAGGATGACATAATTTTTTCTTACTAGGGTTTCTTGGTGCAGTTTCTTTAAATATAAATAAAAAGATAAATTGATAAATAAATAAATGCAGGGGGGAAACGCTGTGAGCAAAAAGTCAAAGTTTAAGTTTACTGCAGCAAGATAATTTAATTTGCTTTTGTCTGAAAAGTTTATTTTTTAATGACAGAGGAAAACTCCATCATATATAAAATACAATATTTAATAGCTAGTAAAAGTTAATACTTAACAAAATTTCATGAAGCAATCTTCTGGACACAGAAGTTACCCCTCTAACTTCGTCTCCCCAGATTTTTCCATATTGCAAAACACTTGCCTCATCATCTGAGTAACTATATGCTGAAGTGACAACTCCCCACATCTTACTGGCCACATTGGCAGCCTGCTTCATGCCCGATTTCAGAACATCCATTTTTGGTCCAGACAGTATATTGTCTAACTTCAGGCTGGATAAAGTTGTTACGACAGATCCTAATGAGCCATGTGGAGAAGAACGACCCAGTCCTGTCAAAGATGAAGACCGCTCCTTTTGAACTCGTGGATGGGTTTGTTGCTTAGGTCGTCCAGTGAATGTTTTGGATCTGGAGACAGAAGGACTTCTCCGATTTTCATAAGACTTGGGGGATGGCAGGATGGGATCCAAAGGGAGGCTTGACCTCCTTTCTTGGGAGTGACCAAGTGTACCAGACACTTCTGCTTCCCTGTCTGACTTGTGCAGTTCCATGCTAGGAAACTTACTACCTAATGGGTTCTTTAGATTCATATAGCTCTCTATTTCATCTGCCAAATTACGCGCTGCAACTGGCGACACCAACTTTTCCTCAGGTTCTGGATGCCTTGGTTGCATGTCGTCAGTAGCCAGCAAAGATAGAGGGTCCAAGCCTACTTCAACATCTTCCCTTTCAATAGGCTTAAGCACTCCATAAAAGCTATTCCTTTTAGTAGTTGCATCTTTGGATTCTGGTTTCTGGTTTGTAGACTCAGCTGACTGTTCAAGGTTCATGCCTTCCACTGTGGTCATGCTTTCATCTCTTCCATTCTCAAGAGGCTCCTGTCCTTCCCCAGGTTCTTCCAGCACTGGTGAAGACCTATGCTCCAATTCCCAGTCACTCTCAGTCACACAACTCCAAGTACCACTTATGCCAGAAACCTGCTGATCAACGATACTTTCAAAACTGTGGGATTTATTCATATGACAGGGTGAAGTTTTGGCCCCAGACAAAGCTGCTGTTAGGATCTTGGCATCTGCTCCCATCATAATTGCTATTTCTTTAGAATGCACGTCCAAGCTGCCTTTTTTCAGCAGCATTCCGGCTCTGCTTTCACTGCTGAAACTGCAGCTTCTCTCTGAAAATAGTTTCTGCCTCTTCTGTCCTTTTTCACTTGTTTTCTTAGGAGAAACATCACCAAAGACTACATCTTCAACTGAATCCTGAGTTATGAACAGTGGGCCAGAAACAGTTTCTAAAAGAGAAAAGGCATTAATATGGTATCCGTAGCCATCACAAATGTTCATTTCCTGAAATAATGTGAAATCTCTTTATCTCCTTACTGGTGTGAACATTGGGAGCACCACAATCTCAGGTTGCCCATTAAAAATTTACAATACTATTAACAAGTTATTATCCTGGCTGCAAAGGCATCCCACAGATCAAAAGTCACCTGTTCTTTGACTCCTTGAAGTTAAAGCCTTTTATGGCTTCTACCTCCTTTTCCTGTGCCAACACCCAGCACAGAATGGGTACTACATCCATGAACTAAAAGAAAGTACAATTGTAAGTAAAGATTGCTCTGTGGTTTTTTTCCAGAGTTATATTCACATATCTATACAGCAAAATCCACAGTTCATTCTGGTTCTGAAAAAAAAAAATATAATGTGTGTCTGGACAACACAGAAGCACTACTTTGTTTATGTTTATGTCACAGTCACATTTAGAAAAAGTTAATTACATTTAGCATGTGGAAGATATAAACTAATCTTATAAATATTCTCATTTTCTTGTGGGAACTTGGAACATTTACTGCCTAGGAAGCTGTGTTAGCTGGATAAAAACCTCCATAAGTATGGGAATTCTACTATAATAGGATCCCAACAGAGGACTTGATATACCTCATCCACTGCTGGAGAATGTTTGGATGCTGCTTCTTAACTAGTTATCAGCTCTCATAATTGCCAGAAAGGTTCTGGGCAACTTTTTGCCCGAGACTCAATTCTTTGCTATCAAGCTACACTGAAGCTGGACTACATTGCCTTAGTCAAGGACATGCATAAAGGTAGGAAAAAAAGGAAGCCCAAGATTTGGCTTTTATATATCCATAAGTCTTCCTCATCATAGAGCTCCAGATATATAAATAATTTTTGCATGGCACAAAGACAACATGCATCGTTCCCAGGTTATACACCGGCAATATAAGCCACAGGAATAAAGAGACTTTTGTCCAAGGTCTGTGAGGTGTAGGTGACAAAATCAAGAGTAGAGACCCTAATTCTCTTGGTTTTCTAGTGCACTACTGAAATGCTCTCACTGCAGGACAGGGAAAATCTTGATGTCAATCTAATCAACAGTGATTTTCAATCTTAGAATCCACAGGTTTCTTCTAAGTCATCTGCAAAGGACAATGGCAGTTGTACAAGATATCTGCACCTCAAATAGAAGTTTTGTTTCTTTTCATAATGTGAAAAAGATTGCAAAACACTACAGCACAACAAGATCAGGACTTTAGCAAGCTCCGTTTCACCCAGTGACTTACCACCACTGCTTTTCCTCCCACTGCTATCAAAAATGCCAGAGGGAACTTTCACAATACTGTTACCCCAAGCAGGTGGGTCTGTTGGACTGTAAGTTTCTATATTCAGCTGTTGCTTCTCATCAGATTTCTCAGTACAAACCTCTACAAGAAAGAGAATGTGAACTTTAGTTAATTTAACTAAATAATTTCATTTGCACTGTTATGGAAAAGACAAACTCAAACACTGTTCTCGTATGTAATTACAACCTAAATGATCAGTCCTGCTAAGTTCCGAGCATTTCTTGGAAATAATACCCAGACAGATGACAGTAGACAGGATTATGCAGATAGTACTTAGCTGTTCACAAGGGTAGAGCATATGCCAATTTCTTCCTTTAGAATTTTTTAAACTAACCAAACTAGAGCATTAACAGCAGTTCTCAGATTTTCCTGTAGGGTTACTTGTGTAATGAAAGCTTTAGAAGCCCTAACTCACATTATATGATCTAGTAGCACAGATATGAAACAGATTCAGTAACAAGAAAGACAAAATACAGAAAAACTAGGCAAAATCTGTATAGAAGACAAGAGATGACCATATTTTCTGCAGCTGGGAAGGGTTTGTAGGAAGAAGTAGTGCCTTTTATTAGGTCAACTGGTACAGCTGAAAAAATGGTCATGTTTTCAAATATGCAAATGAGAGGAATAGCATACAAAATACTGTATGCCCCAGCAATTGTCCAATTTTCCATCTATATTAAATTACTTTGATAAAAGGCTATTTCTACCTATAGGTATTCCACTGTTATTATCTAGGGCACAGAAGCAGTCCACCAGATTTCATAGTCATATTTTGATCGTGGTAACATTATGAATTCAATACATTAAGTATTTGTGGTAGTCTAATGCACGAAGCAGATTTATTACAAAAAAACTTCACCAATGTAAACATGCATACTTAACCTCCTATTAGGTCTTCAGCTTTAGAAGAAATATCTTTCTCTGCTTGTGTTTCAGTTGCATGAAGAGGATCCCCATCATCTCTTAAAAGTTCATCCTTGGATCCGTAGCCCTGGTCTGACTGACCACCTGTTTGAAACAATACAAACACATGCCTCAGATTTGTTCTTTCCTAAATTTGTTTTTCAATAAGAAAACAAAAGAACTGAGATTAATTTGTTTCACATTTTGTTTCACCAGAAAACTTCATAGTAATATCACCAAAATGCCTAATCTGTGCACAGATCCACTTGGTGATGGTGACAGCAGAGATAATTAGGCTATATAATCCAAATTTACTTTTCTCATTTTTATATTAAATACAAGTTATTACCCTAGGAACACTATAGTGGCTAACTACTTTTAATACACTGTATCTCCTTTCATTTCTTTCCCTTCTCATTATCATGAAATATTTCATTGCTGAACAAGCTAAATTCTCAGATGCATCCACAAAAGAAATTTAGGCAAGCTTCTAACAGCGAATACATCCCTGAAAAGAACTGTACCATAAACTGTGCTACATCTTTGTGCTACAGTGCAAAGTATAAAATGAAATAGAAAAAGTAAAATTCTAAACATTTTTTAAAAAGTATTTTCCTTCACGATACCAGTTAAATTTGGCAGCTGTAACTCCTTCTTAAAAAAAAAAAAAAAAAAAAAGTTCACAGTAGTCCAAAAAAATCTGCCATAGGAAGCAATCCAGAAAGACACTCTTCTTTGTTATTTTTACCTGAAGCGTGGCTGCAAATGCAAAAATACTATATGGGACATATCCCACAGCAATATGTTAAACAGGATTATTTATACACCTTAGAGTAGCTATTAGAATACATGACAGTATTTAAAAAGACCAAAGGCTAAGTTACTGAGTGTGAAAGGTATTGGGAAGCTCCATAAAACTTGAGTGACAGACATAATTTATCTACAATGCATATTACTGCTGTTTATTTTACCAAAAAAGAGCAAATATGTAAAAAAATAATTAAAGTTAAAAGTCTGAGCAGCCATCAATTATTACATTTGACTACTATACTAAAAACCTTTTATACAGAAAAGTAAGTTCCGACATTCTTTGGTCCTTATTTTCCTCTCTATCATAATTTCAATAATGTTACTATCCCTGCCTTGCACAGTATCCCACAGCTTTACACCCTATCAATAAATGGGTGAATTACCTGCAGAAGTAACATTCAAGGGTAGAAATAATGCACACGTGCATCTAAGGCTTCACACCACATAAGTCTGCACCCCACACCGTGATAGCCAAGGACAAACGCAGCACCCAAGAGACAGCAAAGAGCAAAAAGCAGAGCAACAAAGAGCAGAGAGAAGGGAAGTTCAGTAATCTAGGCAGGCATATCAGATGAAGCACAGGAATCAGACTCAAAGTTTTCTTTACAAAAGGGCTCAAGATATTAAAAACATGAAGAGTGTGTAAGAACTATCTGTACATTAAGTTTTGAAGTACACATAGAAAGGAAGTTTAGTTGAGACTGCGCACAGGTAGGATGTAATCAGCACTAAAGCAGATATGAAGAACTATGAATGTTGTCTTGCCATCTCAAGTGATTAACTTCCTGCACACTCTTTTTACTCCAGTTTGTCTGGAAGAGCGCACAACACATTTAAGGCAGTATTTTTCTCCAGCTTATTACCCGTCTTTCCACTCCCAGTGTGTCTCAAAGACTGTATGACTAGGTTCTGGTAATTTCTGTATTAACTTACAAGTTTAGCAACTAGTATTAAGAACCTTGAATACGGCCTTTAAAATTATAGTTTACTTTAACGAAACATAACATACTAATTCCAGGAATGCTAATTAGGCCTTTCTGGATTACCATCAAGGAGCAACATTTTAAAGTGTTAGCTTCTAATGACCTTAGCAACTTTTACTCCTTTCCTTTAATGCAGCTAAAGGTTTTTCCCACACAGACTATCATTTCTATGAATAAATGACAAAATGCAAAAGGCTTCATACCTTTTCTGAAGATTAGCACAAAGAGCAAAGTCTGTGAAACCACAGCAAGACATTTATTTTAACATAACAGTACTTCTGCTACAGTTCACTTTAAACTAAAGAAGAAGCATGATCTGCAGTAAAGGAATATATTCAACAACAGTGTATTTCTTTTTCTTTACATAGTTTAACTCCATGCTTCACTCTCTACAGCCTCAAGAGGGGAAGGTGGTAGTTTTGGAGGGGAAATCAACAGGAGACTAGAAAATTTAGCTTTTTAGGGGACTGTTAGTAGTGAAACCCAGCAGAATCTAGTACCTGTGCTAGAGTGATTATCAATGGAATCAAGCCTGACTAAGTCACTGACGAAGAGAGTGTGCTCCCCACTGTTAGCATCATTAGAACTATCCACGCTACCATGGCTCACCATGTCCCCATCACTTCCACCCGTGGTACTCCGCAGAGCTAAAGACATGAACAAGAGCTGGTTAGTAAAAGAGGATTTAACTTTTCAGGTTTTTAAACAAACGTAACCTCTTCAGAAAACAGTCAATACTTTTCCTTGCACATACAAAATAAGAATATGAAATTCTAGCAACAGAATTCAGATAATTCTTCAGTGTGTAAAAGACTGTTTCAAGCATCAATTATCAATTTTTATACAGTTAAGGAAAGCTCTTCCACTCATAAAAGCCACAATGTTAGCTGCAATCCCCCAGAAAGCATGTCATGCTCTTATTCAGCAGAAATAAATCCATTTCAACTAACTTATTACCTGATATCACAGGTACTCGTGGGCTCTGTGTTGATTTCTTTAAGCACTGCCTAAATTGCGCTGTGCCACGAACTACATTTCGTACCTTTGTCCACAGGAATACGCCACTGCGGTTACTGCTAGGCCAAGGAGACTCTAAAACTGCCTACAGAAAGAGACATTGCAATAACAAAAGCAGTAAGAAAGTTACACTAAGAAACACAGTACAATGAGAAGCTTTTCTTTCCATACTCAAAAAAGGCATTTCCTGTCAACCGTATGAAGAAGGACAATTATTTTAGTTTTTATGGGCTGTTCCCTTTTATCCCACAGCTCTGGATACAATAGCTGAGTAACAACAAACAATGGATCAAGATGCTTACTTAAAGCAAACAAGGTGAGGTTTGTTCTTATTTTATATACTTTGCTAACAACAAAAAGCCATAGTAGCACCTCTCTTCCTATAACTTCACATGGTTTAATTTACTAAGAAGTTTCATCAGTGTATTACAAGAACCTGGAAGCAAGGAAAGACAGGGAAGCTACTTCAACCACCCTAATTCCAGCCTTTAGCCACCTTGGATCCTGCTACCTTAAAGGAAACACCTAGGAACAGATGATTTTGATATAGAAGCACCAGACAGGTTCCAAAACTTGCAAATGGAAACATTGTAAATGTCTATTTCAACAGAGTTTTGAACAGCACAGGAATGTAAACAACGTAAAACCATACAGTGTAGATCCAGTGAACTGTAAGCATGTGCAAAATTATTGCTTGCCCAACAGAATCAGTAAATCCAAGTGAACAGCTGTAAGAAATAATCTTCAAAACATGCTACAGGACAAGGGGAGTGGCAACAGTAAGAGAGACATTGGTCCAGTACCCCCCATCAAAACTTCTCTTACCTTATTGTAATAACCATATGTGATGGCATTTGGCTGTATTCCGGCATTTTTCATTTCAAAGAGGACTCTCACGGCCTGCACAGGCTGACCCCACAGTCCACAGAGCTGCATTACAACCCTGTAGCAGACCTGACAAGACACAGAAATGCATACATGGACTGATGACAAGGATTTTGAAACAGCCTAAGATCTCTCTTGATTTCCAACTTTTATACATGTAAAAGGGAAAGCCATGTGACAGCAGCTACTCAGTACATAGCACTCAACTGCTAGAAGAGGGAACAAAAATTAAACAGGAAATCACATGAGCTGGAATAACAGCAGCCACATTGTTGAGAATGCTGATTTTTTTTTTTCCCACTCGGCTCTTCTGTTTGCGAAAAAAAGGAGGGAAGGAAACACCTCTGCAAAAAGGAGGATAACTTGCTGCTTGTGTGCCTGTGGATACTACTGAAAGAATTATACACTGCACACAAACCCATTATCCCTTCAGTTCAGTAAGGCTGCAAAGCATTAATTCAAAGTGCATTTTAAAAATAGGGATATTCAAAAGAACTTTCTTATTGAAGAAGTCTGGGAGAAGACTAGCAGCATTAAGTTGGAGTACTTGACCCAGCTGACACTGGGGATGAAAAAGGAAATTAATTTCCAGTTGCCCTAGTTAAGCAGACTTCTTTGAGATCATTTCAAGGTGGTTTTAAAACAAGTCAAATTTTAAGTATGCTTAACCCGTTGTTGGTGGTGAAACACACTATATTTGCACCTTGTCTTCTATTCCATGTTTATGGTAACATTTTTTTATTCTCACTTGCCTCATCTAGTGGTTCCACTTCAGTTTTCCTCATTTTAATTAAAACATCATATGCCTGTTGCAGTGCTTTGACCTTGGGATGTGCAACTCTGATGTAGGCTGGCAGACAAATAAACCATAGGCTGTAACTATGACTGAAGAGACACTTAGCCCATTGTGGGGGGCTTACGTAATACTTCTTTGCTAATTTATGGGCTGTTTTTATCTCCTGTAAGGGTGAAACAAAACAAAAAAGCAGACAAAAGATGTAACATCCTAAATCTAGAAGCTATTAATAATTCAGATACTGGCTTCTTAAAAGTAAGCATCTAATAATAATGGA
>NW_010290327.1:4473-17023 GCF_000700745.2 Antrostomus carolinensis | reverse complement strand
ACCATCATAATTAATCCTCTTTTTTTTTTTTCAATTCCCCCTTCAAACACTAATTTTAATTTTCTTTTGTTTTACATCACACTCTAAAGCTTAAAAATGGGTTTGACAATAAACTGTAATCTCAGATGCTGATTTGTTTATTTATTACCTTCTGTTTCTTTTGCAAGTGTTAATTCTCAAAGACATAACCTCTAACAACATTAACTTATAGTATAAATAGGTAGTGGCAATTTTACCCCCAAACTTCCTATCTTTCAGTGTTCACACAGTGATCACAGTAAAACTCATCTGACCTGTTTTGTCCTCTTTGCCATGAGTGCTGGACTATTTGAAATGCTGCTTCCAGCTGGGTGTCTGCTGAAGGAGAGCTTGATCTCCTGTGGCCTGTCAAAGAGCTTGAAATCTAGTCGTGGGAAGTTTTTATAGCTATACAGATGATTAAAAACAAACAAACAAAAAAACAAAACAGAAAAGAAAAGCTTTTCACATACCTGCTGATAACAGGAAAGCCATACAAAGACAACTTATGTGCAAAGAACTGACAAACAGGATAATAAAGAACAAGATGGGACAAAAAAGAAAAAAAAAGTAAAGAAGATAGCAAGGTCCTTTTATTCTTATTCACAAAGATATCACAAGAAGATGCTTGCACATTAAATCTCCATAGACAATGGAAACAAGAACCAGATTGTCATCCATACCATGAAGGTCAGGAAAGCACAGATGATGATTAACAAGTATAACAGATGGAAATAGAACCTTCGTGACTTCCAAGAGAGACAGGAAGAAAAAAAAGCATACTCAGAGTGTCTGAAGCAGGGCTGAAAAACACTGCATGAAAGAAGTCTGAAAAGTAGAGTGGGCGTTCTGTTCTTTTGGCTCATCGGCTGCATATCAATAGTACCAGGTAGATCCATTACCCACCCCCTGTCATTCCCACTGTGAAACAAAGTGCACTGTGCTTGTTAGGAAATACACCTAAATAGCTCAAAGAGGAAGAAACACACTGAATATATGCAGAAAAGTATTACTATAAAGTTGGCAAGAAATTACTGAAAAATTAAAACCAAAATCCACATGCTCTCAAACACACATAGACACACAAAATATTGACTTCTACAGCTTCAGAGACTTACCAGAATCTGGGCAGTTTGTATCTTTTTAAATATTCTTGTGAACGTTATAGTAAGGCAAGTCTTGCACCAAGACGGAACATCTGCCCTACCTAACATCGTAAGCATTCTAGTTTCACTACATGTGGCTGTTGAAATTGTACCTGTATTTTGGCACTCGATCTTGTCCATCATCAGCAGGAGGTTCTGGTGGCATTATGAACACTGTGTGTTCACTTTTTTGTGACTCATCAAGCTCAATTAACCGTGTATCTTCGACAGATTCTACATCAACCTGAAAACAGAGTTTGTACTCTAAGTACACAGTTTGGCTTTGGGATAAAATGCCCTTTTTAACATTAATTATGCTAGCATATGCAAAAATATATTTAATATATAATGTATTTGATGTTACATATATATATAAAACATATAAAGCAAATTATATTTGTTCTAATTACTCAAATATCAAGTCTACAGCCTTGTCTTTCCATTTTTATTTCATGATCAGATATCCCTAAACATTTTGAAGGACAAAGTACCTTCTCTCCTTTTTCTGTTCCTTTATCCGGAAAGAGCTGGGAAAAGAAAAAAAAAACCTAGAGTTTCTTCTCAACTCAAAAAAATATCCTAAATAATTCCTTTAAAGCTGTGCCATTTAGTGAAACACTAAATAAGAAACAATAAATTTTCATATTACTGTAGAAGCAATTAATATCTTTTTCAAATACTTCCTTTGCTGAAAATAAGAAAATGCAGTAATTGGCATGCTTTCAATCTGTTGACATTACCTACTAAATACAAAATCCTAAATCTATGAAGTGCTTTTTTTTTTAGTTTAACTGAAAGAAATTGCTGTTTTGCACATACTTTTAATATGACAACTTAACTATACAACCTATTAACAATCTGCAATATCAAATTATTAAAAGTATTAAAGTATATGCTAGATGTATACCTCATAGCCAACAGAAAGAAAAATAAAGGCAAGGAAAGTTTTAAGCAGTTATTTCGTGGTCTCTTTACAAGTGTTAATTTGATCAGAATCAATATTGAATCAAAGACTCATTCTGTAAGAACTTTGTATAAAAATGAAGGTTCTGTCCAGAAAGAATCATGTATGTGAAAGAATCATACACCTTAAAAATGTATATAATTCTCTAGCTCCTGATTTTTATATTGTGAACCTGGCATTTTACAGATGAAGCTATAAACTAAATAACCTATCTAGACCAGAGCCATGCTGAAGAGACTTTGTTTCAAAAAACAAGAGTGGGTTACAGCAATTTTTCTCATATAAAATACAGACAACAAAAGGAGATCTTATCTACACATATCAGGTTTGACCACAAGTGGAACACTAGGCACGTTTTAAGTTTAAATTGTGTGAAAAAGAACAACAATGCAGATGACCACTGATAGATAATTCCACATTAGAGGAGGGTGATTAACTTTTGAAAGGAAGACACAGATAACATTATACTGAAGTATCAGCTACCGGTATTTCTCACATTATCTCCAAGTCTGTCATCCTACAGGGCTTCAGTGAAAGTCTCCTGCATCAACACAGAAAATTAGGAGCATGCAAGAAGATGAAGGAAGAAAATTACTCAGCAATAACCACCAAGAATTCCAGTCCCTCAAAACACTTGCTGCAGAGGGTATCTACCTTTACAACTGAAAACCAGGACAGCAACACAAAATTAACAGAAGCATATAATTTAATAGTATTGCTACATGTTTTTCACCTTTTCTATGCAGTCATCAAAAAATGCCAAGCCAGTATCCTTGTCACTCACAAAACTGCACTCTTCAATAAAGCGGCTGAATATCTGCGTCTTGGTGAGATGGGTGTAGAACTTTGTATAGGCACGATCTCTGCTTTTTAAAAATCCTGGTTATAAAAAGGAACATACAACTAAATACCAGTTATGAGTTCCATAAAAAATTAACATATAAAGTGTCAACATAAAATATTTAAAGTGCTAATACATTAAGTACTGGATTTATCAATAAAAACAACTATTATTACTACTTGCATTCAGAAGATTAAGATAATAGCTCTTTTTTAATAATTATTTTTCACCATAGTTAAAAATACTTTGCAAGCAATGACCCCCATATAATCTGCTCAGTGTGTTTGTTGACTTTTTGCACAAGAAAAAGGAGATTATGACCTCATACAAAAGCAGGAGTATTTAACAACTAGAACAATACTAAAATAAAAATTACATTATCCTAAGAGGTGACGGGCATCAAAATATTTGAGAGACTTTCCAAACCTTTGAGTAAAAATCTCTTCTCAAATCTCTCTTCCAGTAATTAAAAAAAAAAAACCAAAAAACAATCCCAAACATAAAAACCAACCCCAAAACACCACCACCACACACAACCCAAAACATCGGTAACATTTTATCTAGCATTCAACTCATTCACAGATCTGAAAATTTAAGATGAGGAAAATAAAATGACTTTTGTTGAACATTGTTTTGTTATCTTTCCAATCTCTATCCCCTTCTCTATTATCTTCCAATTTATATCAAAAACATTACTTTGTCTGTCATTACTGGGCTTTTGGCATTTTTGCTCTGTACAAATTGAGAAATACTCTTTCATTCCCAAGAGCTGCCCTTATGGAATATGCCATGCAGAGAGGGCATCATGCTACTGAAAGACAGCTTTATTAATACCAGAGCTATTGCAAAACTGCAGTTCTATGTGCATATACCCATGTTCCAATCAGCTTTGAATAATTTAAATTTATACAACTGGAATTTTAAATGTTGCCAAGAATTGTACAATCAAAGAGAACTTTGACCTCTTAAAGTTAAGCAGCTCCTAAACCCTAAAGTTGTAACACTGCCAGTGCTATCAGCAGCTGGTTTGCCTCACCCTCACCTTGATGATCAAACAAGGAATCAGCAGCAGTTGCTTTATTTGAAGGCGCCTGCGTGATTGGCTTGAGGAATGTTCTGTAACCCTTTAAAATAGATGCCATGAAACGGAGAAAAGCCTCCTGGATCTCCATCTCGAGTTCTATCATCTTCTTCTGCCAGGAGAAATCTGCCTCAATAGGAGTCATCTCCACTGCAGAGCCTTCCTGAGTTTTCCTGTGAACTAGCAATGAACAACACATAGAATCCTATATTAAAATCCAGTGCATTCAAATGGGTAACTTATGAAAGATGCTGAAGACAGATTTTTCTTTTTCCTACTTGCCCATATTCAGAAGTGACAAACACTAGAAATCCTGGGATTATTTTCCCTGATGTGGCCCATATAAAAGGCAGGTACCTCAAGAGTTGACTATGTATTTTTCTAACTGATCCAGCCTTCTGGGACAAGAAACAACGAGGAGGATCTCAGCTGAGTTAATGTTACTGCATGCCAAACTGAACCTACATTCCTTACTGTCAGTGATATATAAATACACGCACAAATACCATGTTTTCTCTGTTCTGAAGACTGCACATTTAGAAAGAAAGGGCCTAAAACTTTTTTCCAATCAAAGTTCCAACATTTTAGTGCATCATAGGGTAGAAACAAGTAGATGAGAGAGTTTACACCTGCATTCTTAAAAAACAGTAGCAGGTACTGCTTAAAATTATAGTTCCACACTTTTTATTTTTAAAAAAAATATCAATTATCATAATACAAATATTTATATATAAACATTATAACTTACCTATTATAATATTGACAAAATAGAAAAACTATCTATCTACCTAAAAAAGACCTCTGGTTCTGCTCAAGTTAAAATTAGGAAGTAGTTCTACATTGGATAGATAGCATGACATACCCTGCTGATAAAATCAAAAGAAAAGCTGAGGTTTTCTAACAGATGAAGTAAAGGTTACCCGCAAAAAAAACCCCAAACAAACCAACAACAACAACAAAAAAACAAACCATAAAATTCAGGCAAGAACACCTACCTCTTAATTAATGTACATTTCTGTTTCTGTATATCTTGTATACCTATGAGGTTACCATTGTCTCCTTCTCCATAATGATGCAACCTAACACAGTCTGAACCTTCTTACCTTAAAGAGCCTACCTACAGTCAGAAAGAAGCAATACCAGAAAACTGCTAGGTCAGATGGAATTTTGGTCTTACCTGTCCCAGTCACTAGGCAGAAGATAGCCAGTTTTTCTTTTGACAAAAAATTTTGTCAAAATATAGCTACTTTATTTTTGTAGACAAGTCATTATCTGAGATATTCAGCAGTATCTGCACAATAGCTGAGACATTCAATGTTATTTTACCCATATCCCCATTTTATCTATTATTTTTGATCAGAAACGTGAATATTGTTTTAGGTCAAGATCAAAACAGGTTTTAGCTGAATCTGTGTTTAAATATAATTTCATCATGAGTAAAGGCTAAATTTTAAGAAGTCACAGCAAGGAAAATAAAAGTCTAAAAAAATAACTCACACTACATATGATAAAAGGAAGTCCTTACATTTCTATACTTATTATAGTTTAAGACTTTTAGGTGTATCAGAAAATTGAGTAGTTTTCTTTGAATATTTACTTTCCCTGCTTTAGGCAGTTTCTGTTCTTACCCCTTCCCATTTTACTTTATATATTTCACCTGCTGCCAGCTGTGGGTGCAGTTTCTTTAAGGTGCTGAGCAAACTTTTACACGGCTTCTTAGGAAACTGCTTCCAGTTGGTGCTCTTCTTATCATCTGATCTAAAACACAGGGGAAGGGAAAAAAAGTTATATAAAATACAGATCTTATAAAAAAGAATAGCTACCACAGCCCTAAGCTGCTTCATTTTCAGAACATAGTAAGCAAAAAAGAAAAAAA
This sequence comes from Antrostomus carolinensis, assembly GCF_000700745.2. Taxonomy (NCBI): domain Eukaryota; kingdom Metazoa; phylum Chordata; class Aves; order Caprimulgiformes; family Caprimulgidae; genus Antrostomus; species Antrostomus carolinensis. The sequence goes on along the minus strand of NW_010290327.1, from coordinate 11,098 downwards.
GTATTTTGAAAAGAAATACTGTCGCTTGTCCCTATTTGTCAAAAATATAAAAATGGGAGTGACGTAACTCAGAATTTCATTTCCTCAGATAGAGAACAATATAAATTGAGTTATGAGTCTATATGAAAGATCTGCATTGAAATTTGATTTAGACTTAGATTCAGTTGAAGCTTCACTTAGCTAACTGCCCTTTCAGAATTTTTATCACTCTTGCTAATATAATTTAAGCCCACTGTCTGTATGTGGTTACTATGAAAATTGTCTGTACTACCATAAACCTGCCATACTGCTACTGATACAAATAAAAGCAGTTTGGAATACAACATGAACTTGTTACTGCAAAATGCTAGAAGACCAGTCTGGTAGCTTTATGGTCATATGGTACACTGTAACATGTCTAAGGCAACTCCACTCCAGCTGCAACTACAGGCTAGTGGGGACTAGGAAGATTGGGAACTCAGTTCATAGTTTGAAAAGCAAGCGGCTGACTAAGCAACAGAGTAAATTGGCCAAAAGAGATGTTAATTTCTGTTAGAAGGACAAGGGGTACAATGCCAGATCCTGTTTAAGCAGTTGGATATAAAGACAGAGAGAGTAAGGAGTAAATCCTGAGAACTCTTAACCCTCTCTGGAAGGCAGAAGGTGGGGGAGAACTACTCTAACATGGAGTAAAGGAAACTTGTGGCCACAAGACCTAATCAGTTATTACTATCCAAGCTGATGGTGTCACTGCTTGTGACACCACCAGCTTGGATATCTTTACATCCTCATCCCCCTGACAGATCCCCTGTTTCTATCTCCTTCATTTTTCTGCAACTTAGTCTTCAACTTACATTCCACTTATGAACACTTTGCATTAATGAAACGTTTGTTCAATTATTATTTGTTCAACTGGTACCAACACAGAACTATCCTAGGAAAGAAGCCAAAATTTCAGGAGTTAAAGGAAAAAAATGCAGGCTTATGGCTGCATTTGCCTGTTTTTCCCCCACCATAATGGCATGCCTATAAACAATATTTGTGGTACTGTTCCAAAAATGCAAGGAAAAAAATCCTGCTATAAAAATAAAACAAACTCTCAGATCTTTGCCCTAAAAAGGTTACTTTCCTTAACCAGCTTTCAATGTTACTTTCACAGAGACAGTTGAAAACATCCAAAAAAAGGCACTAAGGAAGATGCTGAATGAATAAAGGCCTTCAGTATTTTTTGGCAGCAAATAAATGTTCACTGTATTTTAAGGAAGATAGCAGTAAACTTGCACTAAAAAGACACAAGACAGTCAGATTGATGTACTAGAAAATATTGAATTTTTCATATATTATTCTTCTATATGTAGTCTTTCAAAGTTACCAATAGTGCTGTTAAATGCTTTTACATCTGAAAAAAAAGCAGCATTGCCACAGAAATAAAGAGAGGCAGAAACAGACATCAATAAAATAAAGTGGAACATTCATATTTACTCACTAGTATTATTTTAGAATTCTGTATGAACTTCAACACAAACTGCTTTACAGAGATTTGGTTTCACCTACACATCACCAAAACTGAAAAATATCCTCATTTCCAGGTTAAAAAAGTTTTATAATGCAGGTATCATCATCTCACATTTACCTAAGTCAAATGTTACAGATGTCAAATTCCTCTGGAAGTCAAATAAGTGGTACAGATGAGATACACACAAAATGGGCAGCAAAAAAGAAAAAGACCCATTGACTATTGAAAAAGAAATGAACTTTTTAAGACAGTAAAAGAAAAGGCGCAAAAATCTTTCCAGTTGAGCACCTCATAAGAGGTCTGTCACTGGTAGATTTTTAGTTTAGTAACCAATACAAGTAAGGTTGGTACTTGGTCTTTCTAGCAGTCATCCCAAAAGAATCTTGACATCCTCATCTCCCTGCTAGATCCCCTGTTTCTATCTCCTTCATTTTTCTGCAACTTAGTCTTCAACTTACATTCCACTTATGAACAAAAACATTCAGGTAATTTTCAGTGTGAATACCTTCATATAAACAAGTTACCTTCCTTGAGTTTCTTCAACACATTCTTCTTGCACAACACCTATTATAATTATTCTTTTGGTGGCATAATACTTTGATATACAGTGATGAAAATGCTTTTTGCAGTGTTTTTAATAGGGACTTATGGGAAGGAGAAAAAAGCAAATAAAAAAATAAACACAATCTGTTCCATTGTTTACTATTTCCTTTGATGCTACTAATAAAACAAAGCATTTCAGTAATGCAAAGGAAACATTTGCTTCAGAAAAGAAAGGCTCCTTTTGACACAATGAAAAACAAGAAAGCATTCAACTGACCCATAGATCAAATGATCAATTCTAACTCAAGCTAGTAAAAACAAAAGTAAAGAGCTAAAAAGTGACATGAGATGAAGTAAAACTGTATTTTCACAGAGAAAAGACAGGCAGTTTATTTAGTGACGTTCACCCTCATCTTGAACTAGCTTAGATGCCTCTTTCTATTTATGATCCAATTAACTTAAAATGGAAAGGTAATTCATACAGTTACTAAATTAAACACTTTATGAATTTTCAATTCAGTTATTTGTACTCTCATTTAGATATATTACAGGAAAATAGAAATTACTCTGAAATAGCCTCTCCTCAAGAAGATGAGAATAAATGGTTCATGCAACACCTTCAATTTAAGAAAAGTACTAAAAACATAATAATTAAATGAAAATATTTTAGATTTAATGTAGTCAAGACACCAAATTTTGTTTCACTGATCTCACCAAGTTTGACCCTTGTAACTTGAGGAAGATTTCTTTATTAACAGTAACATAAAGCACCCTGTGTGCAGGACTCAAAAGCTGTCATGAAGGGTCCTGAAGTGCTCATGGTCATATCAATAGTCACTGACCACAGGCAAACCACATTCAAAAGTGGTAGGTCAGGGTAAAAATGTAAGAAATGGTGGGGCAGAAAAAAACCCCAAACAAAACAACTCTTCCTCTATTCTAGCTTTTGTTCCATTTCCCTAATAAGCAGTGCTAGTAAGTGCTAAGCAGAAAAACAAACCAGCACACTACCATTTTTACTGAATTTATACCAACATCCGCATCACATTTTTATAGGCAGCGCCAAGTATTGACCCTTGACTTAGTAAGTTTTAATTTACTATGTAGTATTGCAAATGAGAAAAAGAACAGAGGATAGTAAGAAACAAACCATACTGGATAAAAGAGTGTTTAATAGTTTTATCTCCTGAGCATTTCAACAACCTCTCCATCTACAGTTAAATATAAAAACTCCATGGAACTTACATGTACACCATGTTTGTGTCTAAGTCAATGCACACAATATCCTGTGGTGGATCGTACAGATCAAAGTATCGTGAATCAACTCCAACAATAAATGGAAGAGGTGCACTGAGTACGGTGGCCAGAGACAAAGGACAAAGGGGGATATACGGACATTGCCACTGAAATGGAAATATCATCTGAAGGAAAAAATTAAATGAAATCAACACATTAAACCAAGACAACAGATACTGTACAGTAAAACCCAAAAAGCTACATCCAGCAAGTTCAAATGAAATTGCTAAAAGCCTTATAACGTTGTCAGAAAAGAGTCTTCAAGTTTGACCACTTATTTATAGTACATCTCTTAGTATCTATGCAAAAATGTTGATCATTCTATGAGTTATAATAAGAAGACATGCTAGGGCACTTTAACTAAATGCTGTCGCTGGGAAAAATGGAAATTCAGTGCATCAATCATTTTAACTTAAAAAAGCATTCTAACAACTGTGGAGTTTGAACCATCTTCTCTCAGTGCCGCAAAGAACACTTTGTACTTACAGCTACTACAGCTTCAGCAACTCCTGTCAACACAGCTGGTCTAAGAGAATGGAGGAGAATCTTGCCTTCCAGTAATACAAAGAGTAACAGAGTGGCACAGTTTTCCGGTCCAAGATTCATGAGCAGTGTGCTAAAGTTTGCTCCACTAAGGGATGGGTGTGAAGGGATAAAAGAATAAGAACATCACAGGATTCTTTTTTTTTTAAAAAGTCACTACTATCAAACTTCTGACAACAGTTTGGGACAAACCAATTGAATGGTGCTAACATTACCACACATCAAATATCTTCCTATCTATTTAATAGCTATCACCTCAATATGAGACTTGTACTGCCACAAATAAACCTAAATTCAAATTCTACTGCTAAAGAAACATATGCTATACCAAGCTACTGCTGAATTTTTGTTGTTAAGGGCACTTGCTCTCACATATGCACAGGCATCTTGACTTCATAACAGTAAGACATATGCTTAACAAGTCATACAAGCACAAATAACACCAGTAGTTTCATATCATGGGTTACCTCAGGCAAAAATAATGAACTAGAGTATCCATTTAATCTTAGAATCACAGTATCAAATTCTAATACTAGTCAAGTAAAATCAGTCCAACATTCTGATAGCAACACGCCTTTAGTTTCTACAGTTTAGACTCCATTTCATTTGTTTGGACTGTATACATTTTTTAGGAATTGTAATGACATCCGTAAGAGCACAGAGGTGTAAAATCCATCCTTAGAAAAGTGCTTACATGTTACTTTGCATTTTGGTGGCTGGTTGCAATTTTTCGCCTATGAGGCTGTTTAACAGATGTGATTATTCTGCATACAGAATATTAATGTTTAAGGGGGAGGGAGGAGAATATTTTGGTCTTTAACTTAAAAACAAACCAGAAATCAACAAAACCATCCAAACAAAACCCCATGTCACAATGATAGGGAGCTCCGGCCCAGAAGACACAGGCAGTATCCACAGAGACTGCATCAACCTTCAAGCACAAATACCAATTTATAGGTATAATTCTGAATTTCTGAAATGCTTGCACACTTATGCATTGACTGATTTCACATAAGTGCTTGACAGAAATGTCTGTCTTGAATCCAAAAAGGTAAGAAACTAAGATCACAAGCAGTCTATCTATGTTATAAAAAAAAAAAAAAAGAAAAAAATCCTTACTACACAGGTTCTGAAAATACAAGATATTTAAATACATATTTTTTTCCCTCACAGCCTGCTTTTTCTTTCTTCAAAATTCTTACAATAATCGGACAATTTATCTTTATTTCAGGATAATTAGGGATATTATTCCGCCAGAAGGGACAAGTCTACATAAAAAAGACAACACTGTATAATATTATAAATGTGTATTGAGCTTTCTGTTTATAAGATCTAATAGCATTGCAGTGATGTTTGGCTTCCTTCTATGACTCACTCCTATTTGCCTCTGGATTTTCAAGTAGCATACATTTAAAGCATTAATAATGATACCTTAATGGCAATGGTGTAGAAACTGGCTGAGACAATATTAATGCATCATGGGCAGAAAGCTGAAACACATAAAGTAGTGTGTGATTGATACGGAGAACTCCAAAGTTAATACAGTATAATCTTCCAACATAAATGTATATCCATAGTCTCATAAACTGTCTGCCAGACAACATCACAATGTCATGCAAGAGATGCAAATCAGAGACAATTTTTGGGACTTGTGTTCACTGGGTCAATAGAGCTTGTATTAGTCACTCAAACATTCTCAGAAGTTATGGGAAACTGTCTGTGACTCAGTGTTGAACACGTAACTGCTGCTAGGTGATTAAACAGAAGCACAAGAGACAGTGCCCTGGGGCACTAATCTTTGACCCACAGCACCGATGATGAACAAGTGAGAGCAAGACAGAAAACAAACAATGCCTCCCAGTAAGGTAATGCCAATGGTGCCTATAAAACGCAAGAGTAATATACAGCAGAAATTTCAAAAGTACAAGTAGGACACTGCTGCCATCCACAACACCTTAAGTCTGAAATAGTTTCCTTTGCTAAGTTACCCCAGGTAAATGAAAGAGAAGGCCAACCCATCAATCTCCTCCCCTCTCCCTTCCAGCAGATGGGTATTCAAAGCTGAGTAAAAAGCCTAAAGGAAGAAAGTAGGCTTTCAAAAGAAAGAAAGAGAGATTGCCATTATTGTAACTAAAACCAGAAGCAAATGTTTTGTTTACCTGCACAAGAATCCTTGGCCTTTGTGGTGAAGGGAAAGGTATGTTGTGCATAAAATGTGATATGTGCCTGAAAAGAAGACAAGATGTTAGAAAATTAGCACCAGGACCTAATCAGGGACTGAAAACAATGTTAATCACATATTGGAATTACTATGGTACTAAGTCTTAGAAACGCTGTTAAGATTTATTTACTGTTTTGATAAGTTTAAGAGCTTATTTATGCAAACTGAAACAAAGAAGCTCCATTCACTCATATTTAATGCGTTAAAATTAATACGGGCAGCTTCAGATAGCGTCCTGGTTTTTAGCTGGAACAGAGCTGGGTTTCTTTTTCAGTAGCTAGAACAGCACTGTATTTTGATTTTCAGCCCGGGACTTGTTATGAGAGAAACACTGATCACACAACAGTGTTTGCATTTTTGTCACTGGAAGTGAAGGACTTTGTGTTCTGTTGGTCCACAAGCACAAGATCTCAGGGGGTGGGGAATATTTAAATTAGTGAGCTAAATTGTCATTTGGGTATGCCAATGAGATATTTCATATCATATCATGTCATGTCCAGTATATTAGTGAGGGTCTCTTCCTCTTT
>NW_010290327.1:0-4431 GCF_000700745.2 Antrostomus carolinensis | reverse complement strand
CTTCCGGGATTGTGGTTTCGGTTCGGGATTGTCGCTCCTCCGGGATCGTTATCTGGGAATGGGCTGGGCTTGGTCGGTGGGTGGTGAGCAGCTGCACTGTGTGTCACTCATTTGTATATTTTGTTACTGTTATCATTATCACTACTATTTTAATATTAGTATTATTTTAAGTTTTCTTTTATTCTATTATTAAACTGTTCTTATCTCAACCTACAAGCCTCCTTACCCTCGCCCCCTAGTTCTCTCCCCTGTCCCCTGGGAGTTGGGGGAAGTGGGTGAACAGCTGTGTTGGCTGCTGGCCAAGGGCTAGCCCAGTGAAACTATCACAGATAGGTATGCAAAAGATAAGAACACACTGGCATTTAGGTAAGACATTTAAAATTCCACTGCCAGACATGTTACCACACACACATGCACAAAATATCTGTATTAGTTTCAGTGCTTGGAAACAGACACAGGCATTCATTGCTAATGCACAGAGTCTCTACGCTGATATTTATTAACCTAAAATGCAGGACTGCAAACGTTAGCACTTACCAGATAGCTCAGCCATTTTCTATGCTTGATGTAGTTAAGAGAAAGATAAATAGGCTTGACATACTCTAACAGAAAAGCAACAGTAAAATCGCGTTCACATTCCTGGCACTGCAAGAGCCACTACTATTAAACAGAAGCAGAAATAATATCTATCAGTACAACATAAGCTACACAGCACAAGCAAGAGGATAGAGCAAATATACCGACTAAGTAAGTGTGACGTATAAATCACATGACTTCTTGAGTTGATACAACTACCTTCCCACATTAATTTGAAAAATGTTTTACTTACTTCTCAATGGGAAGAGGATGAGGCCCAGATACAGAGAGTTTGTAGATGAACATAAGAAATTTTCGAAATGCTTCAAAGAAAGGCCAGTGTGAGAGAAGGCAGATGCATTTGTTGGAATTGATAGACTTGGAAGTAACCACTTTCCTCTCTACAGCTGTTAGGAGACCCAGCTGCAATTGTTGTTTTTCTGTTAGCAGCTCCCGGGGATAAGGCTCATAAAACTGAATAGCAGCACCATAAACCTAAAACATGAAAAAAATAGCTGAGCAGATCCAGTATTTAACAGGAGACTGGGTTAGAACTTTTGAAGCATCCTTAAGCTTGGTGTTTGCACACACATTATAGCGCTATTGCTGGTAGCTTGTGAAATGATTTTTCATTTATGTAGCATATAGAAAGTATCCTTATACACCAAATGCTTTGGACTCTTGTGCCTCTCTTCCTCTTTTTCTTTGCACTTACCTCAGCAAAGTATTAATACTCAGTAAATTGAAAAGGAAGGAACCAAACAGCATGCTGTGACAAAACCCTACCCATTAACCATTACGGTCAAAAAAAAAAAAAAATCCCTCATGAAATGCTTGTGTTCAGTAAATTCCCCTATCATTACCACACTAAACAATAAAATCATTTTAACTTTGACTTCACTCATTTTATCATGCTAAACAGCTACTGACTTTTTCTAATGTTCCTCCCCTATTTGTCAGAGTTTCATAATTAACTGAATTATTCTGGCAAGTTTAGCGAAAGGAGAAAGAGAAATATGGATACCACAGTACATATTCTCTCTGAGAAAAATACTGGCAGCTACTGCATTTCTCCTTGCAAAAGAAGTATTAATATATTGGAGAAAGACTTTTTCTTGTTTTTGGAAATAAAGAAGTATGTAAATTTCCCTGATAGGGGACTGAGGCCAAACTGCTGTTTATCAGTCACAGACAGCTAATCACAAATTACAATCACTTACTACCTCATGCAGTTCACACACGTGCACAGACACAGTTGGCAAGCTGAAGCAACAACTGGGAGACCATCCCCAAAAAAGGGTTCCCTTACTTAATCAGATGTACCTACAATCCTGTAGTCTTTGACTGTGTATAGCAGACACTGCCTTCTCACATGTGGGCTGAGTCTTGAAACACATTTTCGGTGCCCAGGTGTGCTCATGGCCTTATACAGATTTGGCAGACAGCTGGTGTTCTGAATCTATCACTTCATGTGAATTCAACAGGATCACGGTCTCAGGAGCTCAGTAGCTCTTCAGAGCCTTTCACATGCTATCTCTTAGCACATACTTTTCCTCTCCTTGCCCTGCTGCATTCTGGTAACTGTTTTCCTACTCATACACATAGATACTACAGAGCCCAATTACATGAATTCACACAGAAGTGGCTTTTAAGGTAACCACAGGAAAACCGTTAACAACTTAAACATTGCTAACACATACGGTCAGTGAACATCTCTTTAACGTGTAAGCTACGTTTCCATTCCCAGAAACTTCCTGCTTGAAAGAACAGGCAAATCCATGCGCTATGAGTTTTGGTTTTGTTAAGTGTATGGAAGTAAACAGCACATCTCTTCCAGTTATTTCCTGTTTTGGTTTACATCCATCTTATATGAAGGTTTAAGAAATACAATTTCACAAGGGAAGTATTTAACAATTCATTTTGTAGTATTTTTCAAAGACAGAAGAAACAATACCTACTTATCTCCATAGCAGCCATTTAAACAAAAATCAAAAACTAGTAACAGTGTGGAGTCATACCTTTTCTGCAGAAGAGCACGTCAGTACAAAAGTTGAGAACACTGGTAGTGGATATTTAGTTTGAGGGTCCCAGCACTCAATAGTAGCTCCCATAGGAAGGCAGAAGAGAGGCACAGATTCTGACAGTGGGAATGACTCATAGTTCTCTTGAGGATATCTGAAAATTAAGCCTTCAGAATGGGAGAAGGAAAAGTAAGCACATTTGCTCTGCAAGCCCTGAATAACGTAAACAATATATTTTCTGTAATATACAGCAAAGTCTGTTGGTTATCTGGACTTTATAACTGAAGATTACATCTGCAGAACAAGAAAGTCTCTCATTTGACAGTTAAGACTAAGTCATCCAAGTAAAAAATATTGTAAAATTGTGTATGAATACTGAAACACTCCCTTTCAGTAACTGCTCAAAAAACAGTACATAGTAAAAACTAATTAGTGAAGATTTTTACTTAAAACCAGTTGGGATTTACCTGTACTATTTAAATGTGCCATTGGAATGGATTTTATTACAAAGAAATTCCTACAAAGAAAGTGATAATTTAGCTACTGTAAAAACAGCAGCAATACCTCAACTGAAAATAGGATGAATTAGCTGACTGTCCACAATTTCTGCTTATGAGTCAACATGTTCAATTGAAACAAATTGTTTATGCAGTTTTCAGAGATGTATCTAACTCCTGCTGGTAGAAAATAGGCACACAAGCATTGGTTTACTGTTCATCTAGCTTATTTTAAGGTACATGGACTTCACTACTTGTGCTTTCCACTTCTACTTGGTAGTTTATTCCTTTCAAAAGTATTTGGTGCACTTAGTGCTCAATAGCAACTCTTTCGAAAGCTTTTCTGTACTTCTTCAGAAAAAAAATAATCTGTAGCAACGCATTAAAAAACTTATAAAAGCTAGACTTAAAAGACTTCTTGTCATTTATTGTTCAGATTATTTTTCACTCTCCTCAAATAAGAAACAACTGAATAGTTGCAGAACTGAAGAGAAGAAATACATTTACCTTTCAAAGTAAACAAAAGATATTGCACTAGCTGCAAGACATAAGAAGAAATATGAGTAAGGTGGAATGGAATTTTTAATTACTTGTAATGTTCTGACTGGGATAGAGTTAATTTTCCCCAGAGCAGCACCCTCAGAGTGCTATGTTTTGCACTGGTAGCAAGGAAGGTGTTGAGAACACCCCAGTGTTTTGGTTACTGGTGAGCAGTGCTCCAACAGCATCAAAGTTGTCTCTCCAATATTTCCCCCTGCAGTAGGCTGGGGTGGGGAAGGTCTTGGGAGGGGACACAGCCAGGACAGCTGACCCAAAATGACCAAAGGGGAATTTTCCATAACATATGACGTCTGCTCAGAAATAAAAGCTAGGAGAATAGAGTAGGAAAGGGGGGCATTGATTACTGCTGTTTGTCTGCCAGGAACCGTAACACGTATGACAACCGGCTTCCCAAGAAGTGGCCAAACATCGCCTGCTGATGGGAAGTAGAGAATAAATATTTTGTTCTTTTGCTTCTGCACATGCAGCTTTGCGTTGTTTCTATTAAACTGTCTTTGTCTCAACCCACAAGTTTGGGGTTTTTTTTTGTTCCATCTTATTTTCTCCCCTCCCCATCCTGCTGAGGAGGGGGGTGATAGAGTGGGCTTTGGTAGGCATCTGGCATCCAGGCACAGTCAAACCTCCACAGCCTTTTTTGGCACCCAATGTGGGGTCCAAGACAACAGCAGTTTCGCTTTAGCTGCAGTAACTAAGCATCGATCTTCTGTGCGGGTCACAGTTTTTCTGCTGGTAGCACTGCTTACCTCTTTGTTTTTGCTAAGCTTAGGAACATGTTG
>NW_010290326.1:86685-95790 GCF_000700745.2 Antrostomus carolinensis | reverse complement strand
TATATGAATAAAAGCCTTTGGGGCTGTCTATAACAAGGAGTCTAGGCAGATCTAGCTTAAGTCTTTGGCTAACCTGGTATTCCATCTCAGGTGGGAAGGAAACACTAATCCAAACCAGTTACATTGACAAAAAATAAAAAGTAATTTCTTCAACAACATCCCAGATTGGCATATTCTGCACATTGCAGATCAAAGGCTTGAATGCTAGAACTAAGGGCTGGTGATGCTTCTCCTTCTGAGCTGTAACTATGAAATCAGTTATGTGGCTATTTAAATGTGAGTTAGTAATGAAGAAACAAAATTACACAGAAATTCTAGGGTTTTCAGGGAATTTTACAAAAATGGGAAAGTCCTATTACACCAGTTTTACAATTTGGAGTGATAAAACACAAAGATAATATCTATCATTGGAATTGTGAAGTCAGAAAAAGGGCCCAAATGGAAATGCTACTACCACTTTCCCTTTTGCTATTTAAAACTACAAAAGTTATATTTGGAAATATACAAAGATCTCAAAGAATAATAGAAATAAAAAATAAATAATAGTGGTTTGGAGTGCAATATAATAAGTAAGAAAACATTCATTTTCTGTATTGGAAATAAGGTTGCAAATTAAACCCAACAAATTTAGGAAAGAAAAATTAATGCCTCTGAAATTTTGTGGGTGGAGGATCAAACCTAGTCTCTAGAGAGTGTGTATTAATGCTGAAGTATTCACAAGGTTTGTTTTTTTTTCTTTTTGTGCTCACTTATATTGTCTGAGAGATGAAGAAATGCAGTGTAACTAGATGTATATTTTTGTCATTAAATCAAAATGCATCTATCACAGCTGGTGTAGAAGTTGCAATTCAGCTGCATTTCTAACTCATTCATACTAGGAAAGGGATGAATAAGAATATATGACTTGTGTTTGTGTACAGAGGTACCCGCTTTTATTCATTAATATGTGATAGCTACTTGCACACTGTTTTTTTCAGTTCTCATGAACAGTAAATAATCTTTACCAGATTAAGGAGAATAATAGATGTTCATCATGTCTCCCATTTAGAATATTTCTTTGTGTAGCAGAATACACTACTTTTAGAACATTCTTCGTGGAAAAATTGTACAATGGAGGATCCTAAGATACTTCTGTTTGCTTTCTGTTGTATATTTCTTAATATTTTAAAATTGCAGCAATAATTGCTAAATTATTAAATTCGGAGTATCTGAACATATAATTTTGTTGAAACTAGAATGGGATTGCAATTGGTTTCCTCTAGCCTATGAAATATTATTGTTTAAAATGCCTCCTACCAAGATGGGCTCCTAGACTCTTTAAAGATTTTCACCAAAAAGAGCATCCACTGAGAAATAGAGCAACTTAGTCTAGAACTGTCAATTGCCTGATAGATCAAAAAATTACTTAGGGTATGAGAAACAAAGACCTGCTTATAACAGGATAAATTACTTCAGTCTCCATATTATCAGGAACATCTAATATTTAGTGCTTAATAAATATTAGATGGACAGTACGTATTTTATCTAGAACTTTACTAGAAATTTCATCTGACATCTGATTTATTTGTTTATTTTACCAATTAAATGTTCAATACATTCTGGAAATGCAGCTGCTTATCACAAAAATGGCTTCAGTGAATCACCATGCGCCAATGAAAACTCCCTTTGTCAGAAGACCACTAAATTCTAATTTGAATTAACCTTTTCCGTCCTCTTCCCCTGAAGTAGACCATTTGTTGTTGATAACATTAAATATATTTTTAAAATTAGCTCATAAGAGTTCAAAACAAAATAAAACAAAAAAGCCAGGGTCATATTCCCCTACAAACTATTTTCTTTTCTAGTTGATTTGGATTATGCACCAGCAAAATTATATGACCGTGTAAAGAGCATACAGAACTACTCTTAGTGCCTTCTTATTTACCTAATCTTTGGAGAACCCCAAGGAAAAAGTATATATCACATCTGAATTGATAACTGATTAATTCTACTATTCATCTAGGTTTCTTTGGCCAGCTATGTTCTTCAAGCATAAATTCATAGTTTTTGTTCTGTGATCACATGGTCATACTGAGGTATATGGGTATACTGAGGAAGAAGCTGTTTTACAGATCCAAAGGCTACATCCAAGTTTGCTTTCTTATGCAGTAAGTTCTGATTTTAGAAAAGGAGGGACATACGTGCTAGGTACTTTTAGCAACTATTTCTAAAAATACTAAATTATAAGTTTAGGCCAGCTGTGAGGTCCACAAGGTGTTTCGCAGTTGTTAGTACCATAATCTTCTCCGCTTAACTTGTCATGTTTATGTACTGTTCCAATTTTCTCAGTATTGAGGTGTTATTTCCATTGCATTAGACACGTCATCTAAATCTCAACAGTCTGAAATCAATTTATGTTCCTCTGAGAGACAGAGCACTGTTACAGGGGAAAAAAAATTACCTATTCACAGTTTTTCTTGCTTTTCCTTGTAATACATTCATTTAATATTTATCACTTTCCAACTATCTTGTCAGGATCCTTTATCAGGATCATTTTTTAGTGTTCTGTTCATTAACTTTTTAAAGTGCTGCACAGGACTACATTGACCTGCACACAATCTAAACATCATAAAATTCACATCAATACTGTTCCTCTCTCATTAGACTTAAGGACACAGCCCTTCTTTATGTTAATTGCTCATCTCCGAACCTTCAGGAATTGAGAAAAATGTGACATTTCTCAACCTTTTTTTGCAAACCAGGTCATCTTGATCAATCTATCATGCTTTATATTCTTTAGTGTTCTGTACTGCAATAGTATCAAGTCCATCAATCATTATTTCTCTCTCATTCTTTTCTTTCAGGCTACTATGGTCTTACGCTAAATCTTCTGAACTTCATGTCATTTTAACCATTATAATTTAGATCACTGCAAAGCTTTTACTAATTCAGATTTGTTCTTCATCATAAGATGAATACTGAGAATTATCTCCTGACTGGATGAAAACGAAAGCAAAGAGATTTATCTCTACTAGGTACATGTCAGTGTGGGCAGTATTAAATCTTCAGCAGCTCAGAGTGAGTTACCTAGAGGTTCAACAAGGCAACTGAGAGTTTAGAAATTCACTGTTCTCTTCACAGTTTTGTTAGTTCCACTAACATCCCTTGCTAAATACTCTGCTTTCCTACAGTAGATGATACACTTTCACAGCTAAGGCTCAACCATGTAAAACTTCAATCTTGTGATAAGTTTTGTTGCTCCTGTTAGTCTTTCCTTTCAAAGTCTCCCACTGTTTGTCAGCCTTTATGTTCTACCTGAATCCCTATAACCAGGAATAAACTGGTCTGTCAAACTGGTGTGAAGGATCAGGAAATTGGAAAGAAGTTGTTACTTTGAATAATATCTAGGTCTGAAGAATCAAATAAGCATGCTATTGCTTATTCCAGTTTCCACCACTGTGGCCAAGTGACATGATTACCTTTTCATTATTTTGCCATCGAGTGCTTATCATTCCACCATATGATATGAAAATGAGCCAATTATAGTTAACACACCTGAGCTCCTGACACTTCCCATGGTCACAGAAGAGATTTCAAAGGCAAATCAATAACATTCAGAACCATGCTGACAGCTTAATGTATTTTAAACACAAAATTCTGAAGTTACTACAGTGTAATTTAATAATGACAGAAAGGCAGACAAGTGAAACCAGCAGGCTCTCTCAGTCCCTGTAATATAACTTATTTGTTGCTTTATGATGAACTTTTGTCCAGTGCTCCCAGACGTCAGAGAAATTAGGAGTGAAGCTCTGAGCTTAGCTCTGAGCTCACTAAGAGACATCCAGAACCATCTGTGATACACTGGGGTATCAAGAAATCTTCACTGGAATGTCAGAATCAGTGTGAGACTCAAGACTGGCCATGTTGACAACTGAAGCTCTGAAGTCTCCTGTAGATCCTGTGGCATATCTGCCAATCCAGCACAGATTTCTGAGTAACATAAGGTATGGAACCCTTGATACTAGACCCTAATACTAGACCTATGGTTGTGCATCTGTGTTAAGTTCCTAATTCAAAGACTATGACATGGAAATATAGGTGTCTGCATAGCAGTGTCTAAATTTGATGCAGATGTCTATATGTCCATTATAATTGATGAGGGCTTCAGTAGACCACATAAATGTAGGCATTCTATGCAAACTGAGATGTTTTCAGGTCTTCCACCTCACCTCCCACCTTTAGGTCCTCTGTCACAGCTGGCAACACCACGAGGATACATATTCCAATCCAAAAGACACTAGACAGTGACACAACTGAGCTGATATCTGGAAATCTGTTCAGTACAAACAACAGAGTTTAGACAGTTTTTCATCTCACTGTAGGTTGCCATCTCTGTTTAGTTAACTGAAATCTTTCTAGACTCAGTTCTTGGCTGTCCTATCTCATCTGCATGGTTCACCACTACTTCCAATGTGTTGGTTTTCTGTCTCCCATTAGAGCACAGCATTGCATCTCTAGGTCCCATTCAGAAAAGTCACAGACACCAAGGGCATTTCCCTGCATTTATCTATTTTTATTCTTTTATTAGAGATTTTTCTGATCATTGTTTCAGGGATAAGATTACCTGGTTTTCGAATCAGGATCAGGACACAAAGAGGGAAATCACAGGAATGAGAAGAAGTTTGTGAGAGTTTGGGAATAGGCATCTGAAGAAAGGGTTAGCTGGGAGAAAACATGGATGCAGTGAAGGAATTTAGAAGAAGAGGAAATGGTAGCATAGACATCAGCACTAATATCTGGTGACTCCTTTTAATCTATTCCATAATATGAAGCTTATATATAAGCAAATGAATGGATTTATTATTGAAATTCTTTTCTCCCACACTCAATGAAGACTTTTTGTGAATTTATTTTCATGAATAGGACTTTAGGACACTGTGTACAAACAGATCTGCATTTTAACAGAAAATACTGGGAACATGCCTTGATATTCATCAAAGTGACATGCCATAATGTAAACTGAGATTTCTCTAATGTGCTTAGAAAGTGTAAAAGCTTAAATGGGGGCAGATTCTAAGTACCTGAAAGAGGCAGAGACACTGACAAAGAGCAGAGTTTCTGGCTGTCTGAGAGCTCTGAAAATACAATGCAGTATTCCTGAAAAGTTAGTTTTGAAGCTGAAATTAGCTTTCCCTAAGCTAGGCTGAGTTGTCAGACATGTTCTTAGCAACTCTACGAAGTCTTTATGTGTATGGCAACACTTGCAGGCCCTTCTAGAAGCAACAGTCATGAGCTGTCAGGACTCTGAAGACTCAATTTATATTCTAAATTATGTTGCTGATTCAGTGTGTGTGGCTTATACCAATCTTTTCACCTTGCTCTATCTGCTCTGCTCAGGGAGAATTGCATGCAACAATATGTTTGCCCAAGACAATGCGTTACTTGCATTACTAGCTCTTGCAGTATCATAGTACAGTAGAGAGTGTAATCCCTAGCCTGGACATGTGAACTAGCAACACTGATTTTAGCAGCAGCCATTGGACAACACACATGAGTAAAATGAGATTCTTCAGGGAAAATTCTCTTCTGCCAAACGAAAGGTTCTTTTTCTTGTCTGGACAGAACAGTAACCTTGACCTTTTCAAGCTGTTGGTAGAGTTTACAACCTATGAGCAAACTTCTGAGATCTCTTTTTCCCCTCATTATATGTTAGTACCTGGGCATGCAAACTTTTGCTAATTCAGTTAGTATTTACATAAAATACATAAATTATAAACATCAGTGAGGAAAATAACAGTTCATCCAGTACTAGCAGTTGCAAATCATAAACCAGGATATGGACATAAGGTTTTGAACTTTTAGTAGGAATAAAAGGCAAGAGACAAGGGTCTTCCTCTATTCCATAAGACAGATTTTTCTACTCCTGGTCAAGTTGTCCCAGTAAAATGTGTTCTAAATTGTTCTGTCACAGCATTTTCTCTGTTCTGAGGCATGACTATCCTTCAGATAATATGGTTTCCTATCAACAAGGAAATAAATCTGTAACAGTGTAACACTCTTCTGGTAATAGGTGCCACAAAAGAGAAGAAGGTTCATATAAAAGTGTCACCTGATGAGACATTCTATAGATGTTTAGTATCAAACTTTATCTGTGGAAAATAATCTACTCTTGTTGACGACATACAAAGCTACTTATTCCAAAAATTGTATTTCTCATTTCCAGAAAATGTTGTCGAGATTTTTATTATTTTTCCACAGTCAAGTACATAGAAGCATCAAAAAACTGTCACTGACAATGTTGCATTTGCCTCTGCACTATTTTAACTATGATCCAGAAATTCTCTGCTTTACATCCAGATTAATCAGAAGGAGATAGTATTTAATTTGTTGTTTTTTTCTAGTTTCATAAATTATTTTAAATCTCTGACTGATAAGCAATTCACAGAGCTTAGAAGCCAAGCAAAATAGATAGCTGTATGTCCATTAGAATGTAAATTAACTCATTACTATGCCAGCTTTTGACCTTTTCTGATGACTGTATTCTTGCTAACGAAGACTTTTTGCAATTCATGGAAGTGAAAACTTAATGGTAGCTTGAGATCCTCTGGTGTATTTTCGAGGAAATTCTCATAGATGCAGGTGACCAGTGGGGGTCCCAGCTTGAATAGCAAGTTCTTCTATCATTCGTGACTTCTAATAGCTCTCCCTTTCCTAATTATTTTTGAAGATCTGAATATTATTGAAAAATTGTTGCTTAAGAAGGCTAGGTCAGTTAAACTTCATGAGCTGCACAAAAAAAATGCTCCTATATATAAAAAGTTGAATATTGATTTAGTATCTGATCTCACAGTCAGTTAAGGTTTTTTATCAGTTCTGTACACTTCAGTGAGATGAGATCAGGTTTAATTTCCCAAGGTACTCCTCTAACTCCACATCATTTCTGAGAAACCTCTCCATCTTGCACTTTATGCTACTCATCAAGAAATCTGAAGGTTTGAAGGGAAGAAATATAGACTTGGACTCATGGAGCCCCCAAGTCACCTGGAGAAGAGATGAACCACAGAAGGTGCTACCCCAATGGGTTCTAAAGATCCAGCTGACCTTCCTGTGAACTGTGCCTGCTCTTTGCCTTGCACCTTCATTGGGTGATTATCTGTGGGCAGGAATGTTTTCATTCTTTGGAGTCACTTTTCACAGGTGTAGTAGGCCAAAGAGAGTGAAAAACAATGCTGATTTGGACTGGAGCACTACTTCTGTAGCAGTCTTACTTGGGTTAAGGTCAGGAGCAGTGGAGTAGTGGAGTATAAAGCAAAATGCCACCACAAGCAACTACTGAGGATCAGTTTGTACCATTGTAAGTCTCTTTCAGACAAAACCATTTAATAACACCTGGGCCTATGTATATAGCCTTGGAGAAGACAGCCCTATTTCATAATTTTATTAATCTGAATCTGCATTTGATATAACAACCGATGACTGTAACCAGCCTTCATCTCAGTGGAGCGCAGTGCTACATCAGTTATTTGCCATGCTACCAGTGTAACCTATTGCAAGGGAAGAGACACTGGGTCTTACCATATATAATGTTGTGGGCCTGATCAAACATGATGGGTCATTCATCTCACTCTGATGTGGGATGTGTTGATTTTTGACCCATTGCATCAGGTGCCATCCCAACCAAAGACCAAACGGATCCTCTGCAGCATGGCACCACCACTCTGAAGGACAGCTGACAACAGGACTAGCTAACTATACTTGAAGTGCTAGAGCTCCCAGTCTCCTTACACCTACTCTTTATTTCAAGGTAAATGAACTTTTTGTTGTTGCTAGAGTAAGAGCTCAATGCTTAAAGCTGTTTGAAAAAGGTGGACTTTGAAAAAATGCTACGTGGTAATGATTGATTTTATTAGAAATGGGACTACTAATTGCCATTCACTATACATCATCTGATATTTTAAATATGACATGACCAATTCAAACTTCTTATCATCTGATTGTTTTCATAAGTATTATTTCCATCTATTTTAATTCATTGTTTCTTTTTAGATTTTATTTACTACAGTATATAAATTAATTGAATTTACTTGTTCTCATTGATCGGGTTTGTTTTCCTGAAAAGGGGAAAATACTTGAATAATGGATTTAATGCTATGTGTTTGTTCTATGTATGCAAAAATAACCATTATCTCTCCCACCAGTATTTTTGACATTTTAGCTGGAGGATATTTTGCACCTTATTGAGTGAGCCCAATTGTAGCTTAAGTTCTGTGCACCTAATCCAGCCACACCTAGAATAGCTCAACAAAAGGTGCACCAGAAGGACAAGCCAGATGTAACAGGAATGGTAAGAAACAGGTCCCCACATCCTGCTAGCAGTGTACACTGTGAGTCTGAACTCTCAGAGAAGCTCTCTACTGTCACATCCATTTGAAGTAAATAGGTATTTGACACCTCTGGAATTGAGGCCTCAGTGTCGGCAGTTGATAGACATCTCAGGGATCCCAGTAAAAGAAAGAAAAACCACAGGAAAAAAAAAAATCGACTGTTACAGTAAATTTATACAGTAACTTTTCTAGAAAGAAAAACTTTTGCTGAAGTGAAGTGTTGTCACAAGGATGTTGATAAGATGCCCATGGAGTCAGTTAGTGCTCTGGGAGTGCTCATCAGCCATCTGTTCATTGACTTCCAAGCATCTACATGCAGAAGATCTGTGCAGTGCTTGGGACAGCTTTTCTCAGGAAGCCATATGCAGCAAGGCTTTTCGAGCACAAAAGAAAAAAAGCCCAGCAAAAGCTAATGGGCAAAACACTTGCTGTATCGTCAGTGCGACAAGTGATGTGGAGGGAAGTTGATGTGCCCTGAACGTTGTTTGGATGAAAAGGCTTTATCTTTGATGCTGTTGAGTTCCTCCCAGCAGCACTACCACACACTGTCACTGCAGAAATCAAATGGTTCCTGGGCTTCAGTTTAATTATGAATACACGTCTGCCACAGAGGTGAACATCATTAAAGGTCCTGTGGTTTGGCAACACCTGAGTTAGTTACTTGTGATTTTACAATGTCTTAAGAACTTTTCCAGGAATCAATACAGAATAGTGAGGAAGTTGGTTTGTCTAGTGGGAAAGA
>NW_010290326.1:50765-86571 GCF_000700745.2 Antrostomus carolinensis | reverse complement strand
AAAAAAAAAAAAAAAAAAAAAGAATAAGAAACGTATCAGACTATTTTGCAAATGCTCTAGGTCCTCTATCATAAGCTGATTTTGGAAGACTAAACTTTGTAACAATAAATGATGGCTGAAGTTTAAGGCATGTGAAATCTGTAAGCATATTTTATGAGAAAAACAAGTTAGACAGTAGGGGGTTGCAAGTTTGGAGAGGGAGAAGTGGAAATCTGGAATTGGGATAAGGAAGTTGTAAGAGCTTATCCAGTAGAGGTGCCTAGTTAGATGTGGGTTGATTACAAGGTTGAGCAGCATTAGTACTGTATTAATACTCAGAAGAAGTTGAAAGCTGCACTCTTTGGAGAACAAATTTCAGTCTTGCCTCTAAAGGAGGCAAACTTGCCTATGAGGACAGGCTGAGAGAATTAGGGCTGTTCACTCTGGAGAAAAGAAGGCTCTGGGGAGATCTTATAGCAGCCTTTTAGTACCTGAAAGGGCCTACAAGAAAGCTGGGGAAGGACTTTTTACAGGGGCAGGTAATGATAGGATGAGGGGTAATGGATTCAAACTGGAAGAGGGTAGGTTTAGATTAGATATTAGGAAGAAATTCTTCACTGTGAGGGTGGTCAGACACTGGCACAGGTTGCCCAGAGAAGCTGTGGATGCCCCTTCGCTGGAATGTTTTAAGGCCAGGTTGGATGAGGCTTTGAGCAACCTGGTCTAGTGGAAGGGATTGGAACTAGATAATCTTTAAGGTCCCTTCCAACCCAAACCATTCTGTGATTCTAAATCAGTAATGAATTGATGCCAGTCTGCTGGCAGCTGTCATTCAGGTGGGGTCCCACTGTCTCTAGTGGGAAATACTCACAGCACGTAATGAACCAGTGCCAGAAAGTCAAGGGAAAATACCATACCGTGAAGTGAGGTCAAACTAAGGGAGAGTCCACTGCTTCTCATTGCCAGCTGTAGATGCGGCTTCAGGAGGCCAACACTGTTGAGTATGCACTAAATACATGTTATTAATTTATATTCTTCAGGTGAGCTTCCACACCTGAATTTTCTACATGTGGAGGATTTGGTCCTCTACTATGCAGAACAACATTTAAAGGTGAATGTCAGAAGGGACCATGCAGACTACACAGGAAAATGTATTTTGCTTTTATGCTTTTACATGTGAAGTTTCTATTACACTTACAATGCATAAGTACATATGCATATATGCACATATGCATGTATGTACATATGCATTATATTCTTGAATTCTTGAATTTGCAGCAATGGTTGCATGTATTTAAATACTCGTGAACACAATTCTGGACATGTTTGGTTCACAACAATTATCCATAATCAGTCTCATGTTGAATAACTGATAATGCCATACATTGACTAAAGGTCAGTTTTGTTTAGATTGGGAAAAAGATATTTAGTTTGGCTGGATGTTATATGAGGCAAATTTAAAATTGCCATGAAATACATGAAAGATATGAGATAGGATTTGCTTTATGGAACTAAACTTTAATCTATTTAGTCTAGCACTTAGTCTTTGACACAGGTGAGAGACCATCGCATCTTACATGAGGTCTTGGTCTAATATCTGAATATAAATCCGTAGAATGGATTTTAATATCAGTTCCACGGTTTGTTGCCTTTAGAGATTTTAGCTTCTAACATGCTTTTGTACACATATGGATATTCAATACTTTTTTAAAATCCTGCTTTAGATCTTTTACTTCCATGGCATCCCATATCAGATAGTTTTCTTAACATAATTTCATGCTGTGTGAATAAATATTGCCTTTTTTTTTTTTGTTTTGAGTGTAAATGTTGTCATTTGCATGTTGCAATCTGTGCCCATAGCCTCCAAGCTGAATATAAGTTTGTGTTCTCCTTGTTCGGATGAATAATTGATTTTTTTTAATTGAGATTTTTTTTTAAACAAATCTTCACATAATGTATATCTCATTATTTATTTGATTTATAAATACATATTATATTTTTAATTGATAGTAACATTTTCTGATAACACCAGAAAAACATATTTATAGACAGAAAGAATAAATAAATAGGAAAAAATGACCTTTCAGTTTGACCCGGAGTAATTTTTTTTGCTGACAATAAGTTATGGGAGGTGCATGAGTATCTGGGGGGCGGGGGTTTACCTTTACCAGTATTTTCCAAACAACGGATTAGGGTAGTAAGTAGATTCGAGATACCTTTCAGCCAACCTTCTTGCAAGTTTAAAGCCTTATCTTTAGCTTTGAGGGAAAAAAAATACTTTTTAACTTTCTGTACAGAACAATAGCAGACAATAAAAAGGTAGCCATCTGCCATCCAAGAAGTTATTAAATAAGTTTCTACTACAGAATCTTTAATACTGAAGGTGATGTACAAGCCAGACCTATATGGGATGCCTATTATCTCAGCTTGAATTTGCAGATGGAAAGAAATCTATCTACTTGTTAATATAGCCATTTTTATCCCCACACTGTAGAGTCAGTAAACATAAACATTTCCAAGATTACTTTTCCCAATATACTTTTTTGCTTAAAAGCTGTATCAGCTTCTACACCAATGTTGCAAAACAACCAGTGCTCCTCTACAAAAGACTCGAGTGCTTTTTCACTCCAAGATTTTTTCAGTCTAAATGCATTTGTTATCACAGCAGAAAAAAATACCTCATTATCACAGAATTCTAGGAACCTTAAATACTATGTACAAATAAAATCCCTGTTGTGATTTGTCTGTAGAAAGATACTTCCCTAATTTTATTTCTAGACTCACCTTAGAAAAAGAAATAATGAATTCAGTACTATTCTTATGACTTAATTAATTTTTTGACTGAAAGAGCAGCCTTCCTATTAGATGTCTCAATTTAAGCCCCATTTCTGTTTCTGACAAAACAAATGAACGATGTTATTAGCTTTTAATCTTACTTAGGAAGGTTCACAGACTTTTTTTTTTTTTTTACCTGCTATTAAACTGAGAATGAGTTTTTAAATTAAAGCTATGCTGAAAGCTGGTATTTTAAAAAATTTGACCCAATATCCTTTGAAATGCTTCTTTTTATTTAATATTTTGTAAAGTTTTTTTAACATTGTGCTGCATAAGAATGTTACAATGAGTGTTTCAAGTTATCTCCTTTTATGAGAAGGACATATCTGGAGTTTTAAACATTTATAAGCTGCAGTAGTTGAAATTTGTGACAGTCACTAAAGCAAGTTAACAGTTAGTCAATAACCAAGAGAAAGAAGATATAACTAGTTGTGTAGAAGAGGTAGTCATGTCTGATGACTTGCTAACTGACAAAAAAACAGGATACTATCAAAACAAGCAACCCTCCCAAGACATGGCTACCTTATCTAGACTGATGAAACAGTTATTTTTCTCCAGGCTTTTATTCTAAAAAAATCTCTTGTGTTATTAGGTTTTGTTGATGGGATGTTCTGAATTGCTTCTTCTTAAAAGTGCGACTGCATTTGACGCATCAAGACCAGGTCATTTGGTGTCTTATCCAATGTCCATTAAGACAATTGGAAGTCCTTTTGTTTAGTTATTTTAATTTTAACCTAATCCCATGCTGTTTGTATAGTATGGCAATGATCTCAATAGCTCCACTTGCATATATATGTGTATGTATATATATATATATATATGCATATAATATATGCATATATTTTTTCTTAGAAATGATCCTCTGTGTTTTATGTTTTCACCCCTTGTGTGTAGAGAATTTTCATATATATATCAGTATTATCCACAGACCTGAATGAGAACGGGAGCATAGACATCACTGAGCCTCTACTCTATTCATCAGAAAAATCTGCTAACATTATTTTTTGTTTATTTCAGGTTTCTTTTCTCCATGGAAAACTCCAAAGCCTGTAAGTTCCCTTTCTAAAATTATACACATTGAGTTCATAAGATGACTATAATTCAAAGCAAATTTCTGTAGACTTTTATCTAACCCTTCTGTTCCCAGCTCATGAGACACCTCGCAGCAGTGTCCCAGGTCTAGGTGAGACAGCATCAGGGGTGGCCTTCACTAATAAGCTCTGCAGTCCTGTTGACTTGGAGTCTACCAGCAGCGGTCTGGAGAAAGGAATATCTCAATGTTAAGATGAGTGTCAAGAACCAGAAGTGCAGTGGCTTAAAAATGAGGGGTCTGGAGGAGGTGGCAGAAGGCCCCAGCAGTGAGGCCAGTCTAGTTGGCCTTCTCATTGTCTGTCTGCAATGGATAACATACACTTTTTCTGGTTTACAAGTGGAGTGAGCTTAACATCCTTAAAACATTTATTATTCTTTCTTGCATTAGTAAATCTAGAGCTGGAAATAGCCACGCTTGAAATGAGAGCTTGGAGTAGATAACTTGCTGAGGTGCCTTCTAACCAACATTTCCGTGTTTCTATGATTTTGACTTTAAATCCCATGGTGTGGAGACCTTTCCTACTGTAAGACTGTAAGCAACGACTGTATTTATTCTGTTGATGCCCCATTTTATCATTTCTTGAAACTGTGACAACATTCACAGTGTAAAAAGAAATCATAGTCTATTATTTTTGGTTGTCTGGTTTGTTTGTTTTGGGGGATTTTTTTAAGTTAGATTGTAAAGATCTTAAAGTAGTGTTTATCTCTCATCAGAGGTGTGTAGAAGGAAAAAGAGCCCTGACTCTGCCTGCTATTTTAAAAGCATTTATAGCTTTCTTATTGGCAGGGGCGGGGGCTATGTTCAATCTGGACAACTTCACATCCTCTTATATTTGACCGTGCATACAAAAATAATTTTCAGAGCCTGTCAAGTCCAAATAGCAATTAATTAAGCAGCTGATTAAGCAGACTATTTCAGCTTGTGCGGTATTGATGTAAAAGGCTAGAAGATGAAAACAATACATGGGAATAAGTATTGCATAAGGTTATTTATTCATCTAAGTAGCAGGGCATTTGTAAAAATAAATCTGACTATTAAGGGCTAGCTTGTTCTCACCAGTTTAAGGTTCCTGTTTTACTGGGATGTTCAGCTTTTAATCTCAGGTAAAAAGTGATGAAATAGAGAACTTGGAACTTACTTGTTAAAGACCTACATTCAGAGACCTTCCACTGTCTGTGCTCACCCTCTTTAGGTACCTATCAAATATATAAATGTCAGGATATTGTTGATGATTGTCTGCACAGTTTTGTTATATAAACAGCATAGTAGTTCATACTCAGGTAACACTTGCCAATAATCAGAATCTAGAGAAGCAACCCGAGTGATGAAATTTTTCATGCAATAGCCTGAGGAAACCAGGGCTCACAGAAATATACTATAACACCATAGTGTGCAGCTACTGTGCCTGCATGCAGGCTAACTGATCACAGCTAGTCTATTTTGGGGTAGTCTCAGCAAGAGAATTTACAGATTATTAACCAGGTTAAGGTAGTGTGCATTGCTCTGACTGTCACCACTTTAACTAGAGAAATAATCAGACATGTTTCTAGCGCCCAAGACGTGAAGGTAAGATTAAAACCAAGTGCCCCTGAAGCACTGAGTGTCTGCAGACAGTCTGAAGCAATAAGGCCAGCACCGGGAGGTTTAGAAAGTCTTCTCAACACCACAGCACAGCCCTGTAGGTGTGTAACAGGAGAAAAAAAAAAACTACAGATGGCATAAACCCATGTTTCCTTTCTGCTTGGGTCACTACTGCTATCCCCTCGCCTCTCTGGCTGCACAAGAGAGAGGCCCTCACCATTCTTTAAAGTAAAAAGGTGACCATGGGCCATTGGCTGGAAGAGGAGAAGAGACAAGCTCCTCTCCCTGAGGCAGAGGCTCAGGGATGCTGTGCACTGTGTCTGTGTTCTCAGCATCCCAGAATAACCTGGGCTGACAGAAATTTCCTGTGGTTTCTATGTATATTGTGCATTTATTATATATATCATATTTAATACAATTTGATTAGTGCAAAATGAACTTGAGCAATGTCACCAAACCATTTCCGCAACTTAGATTTGATGCCCTGCGCTTCCAGGAGTGCCTTCATCTGTAAGCTAACATTGTGATAACTCACATTGCAAAACACTATGTGACTATTTAACTAACTGATACGAGTTTGGGAGATATGATTCCCCTTGTGTTAATCTGTTTATGTAACTATTTATGTTAGCAGTATTACCCACAAGTAAGAATGATTTGCTCAGTTTTTGACTTCACACTTGAAGATTCAGAGCTAACCAGCAAGCAAGAATTAGATATATGAGACCCAGTAGGATTTTGCCAATTGATTTCCAGTTTCTTGTCCTTCCTCCAAGAAAAAATTTGCTCATCAAAGATAATTATACTTTCCTTTCTCTTTTCAAAGCCTTCTTTAAATATTTAAATTTTATTCAGTTTCACATTTTGAAAGAGGTAAGTGTTCTATTTCTCTGGCACTGTCCAAGAAATAAGGAAACTTTCACTTCTAGACAGACAGGGCACCACTTGTCTTTCTGCATCATAGTGATAAGATAGAAACTGTGATTTCTCTGACTTGGATTTTTTTTTTTTTTAGATTCCTCACTGAAGGTAAAACTAAACATAATTCTCCATTCTTTTCCTTGATCATAAGGAACTTGTATTGAGCTCAGTTCTCCTTTCCTATTTAGGCATAGGTGTCATAATCAGGTTTGTTTCTGGAGACCTTTGAATTTGCACTTCCATAATACAATGATATATGTTTATATATACCCAAGGTAATTCCTTTAGAGCCAGAAAAGCTATCAGAAATATTATTGTGACATTCATGTGACTTGCCACATAGGCTAATTTACCCAACACATAGAAAAACTTATCTTGGAACAAAGGGTACCTGAAGGTACTCTAGGTACTTCTCTGTACTTTAGCTATTTTGATGACAACTAAGGTAGCTATGTCAATGACAACTAAGGTATCTCCATATGTCAATGTACTGCATAGGTTCTACATATCTATAGTGCCCTTTTACATCACATCCTAGTTGCTGTCTTTTGTATCTGACACAAAATAAATGTGTCTTTCCTGAACAGCTCTGGCGAATATTGAATACACTGTTTCATACCTTCCTTATTAGCATTTCATAGCACTAATACTTTCCTTTCTCAACTTAAATATCCTACCCTATGCATACTAGTACATAAGAGTCATCCTACGATTGACAGATACCTAGATCTCTTTTTTCTTCATTTTTTTCTAATGAACCAGCCCAACTTACTGCTGAAACTCTGACAGAAGCACAGATTGAATAATAACACTACTCTGTATAAAGAATGAGGTCTTCAACAACTTAAATGGCCAATATCCATATTCTGTTTATTTTGAAGTATGAAGCTAAGAGTGTCAGATCACCTGGAATGTGCAGAGTGATATTTACTCAGCATGTTCACCAGGAGGACTCTAAAACATCTGTAGTCCACACATACTTGGTGTGGGAAAAGCCTGATGCTGTTAATCACCAGAATAGAGAGCAAAGCCTGCCTGCTGAGCCAAACACCTTCTGAAACTGAGGAACTAAAGGTAAATGATAATCATAGAGTTTATAGAACAAACTTACTGTAAACCTGCAATCGTCTTTGATAAAACACTGCTGTTACAACACTAGAAGTTGGTAGCATTTAATTACAGTTCAGTTTGTTTCCAAGTGTTATTTTTTGTGTAATTAACTGATAGCTGGGTTGTGTGCAAGAACACACTGTTCTGGAGGTTTTACCACCCTTAGCTGCAGGAGGGGTCAGGGAAAAAGCCAAATATTTGTTTCCTGGGATAAACATTTGTGTTTTGCTTATCTTAACCTCTTCAAATATATTTGCTAATGCAATTTAATTAGTAGCCAGCTCCTTCAAAAAGAAAAATGCAGATGATCTGTCTTGATGTACTTGTGAGATCACTAAGGGTAGTCTTGGAGAAAACATGGATTGAGGTTGCTTTCATCAATAGACAATACACTGTTGCTTACATCTCTCCTATAAACAGTCTGGTGTAGCTGAAAAGTTTATCCTGTGCTTGGGAGTTTGATTGGATGATGCCAATGTAATTTTTGATTTAAGAAAGAAACAGTAAGAAATGAAAAAGACTCTCTCAGCCTAATGCCAGCTTTTCTTTTCACCATATTCTGTATTTTATCATTGAACATTCGACTGTCATTACATGCTCAAATACATGCTGTAACCATTTTCCTTTTGTGGTTTTTTTTTTCCTTAACTTATAACTTTCCTTTAAAGTTATAAATTCTGCTCACAGTTAACAGTATTCTACTTCTCCCTATGCAGAAGAGTTGGGCAGCTAGCTATTTTCATGCATTCTCAAAAGATACAGCATTAAAATAATTCAGTTGATACCCAGTCTGGCCACTTCTTTGTTAAGGGCTACTTTCAGTTATGTATTTTGATGAATCTGATAATTGTATCTTCACAGTTCCACAGATTTCACCTTAGCAGAATAACTTCCAATAGCTCTGCACATTCTGTGAGAGGCATTCAACAGGCTTCAGGGGTAACGCTGGGCCCTAATCCACATGGGATCATATTATCTGAGAAAGATCACATCTTCCCATGAGCAAGAAATTAACAAGTCATTTTATAAACAGTACGGCACACACCTTTCATCTCAAAAGGCAGCAAATGGATTTGCTAATTTTACAAAACACATTTTCAACTGCAATCACAGTCTTTGATCTCATTGTGGAAGTCACAGTTTTTTAAAAACTTCATCTTTATTCTCTGTATATTTTTATTCCAGATGATGGAACGATGGGAGAATCAAGGCAGCCCTCAAACAAGCCTGTCTGCTCCAGCTATGCCACAGAATATTCCCTATCCACCCACTCTTCACAGGAGTTCATTTCCCGATTCAACAGAGGCCTTTGATCCACGAAAACCTGACCCATACGAGCTGTATGAGAAATCAAGAGCTATTTATGAAAGTAGGCGTAAGTGAAAGCCCTGTTCACCCTGCTGACCATTTAATATTTTAAGCTTTTGCCTATCAATGTGTCACTGCTGACATAATTTTCTGTAATTATCTTTTGTAATTTAAAGAAAGCAACTATAATCCCAGTTAAAAGAGGCCTTTATAAATTATTCAAAAAATATACTTACACATTTTCCTAGATCTTGTCTAGATTCTAAAGTTTGATTTTGTTAAGTTTTTTTCCTTATATTTTTGCTCTCCTCATTTTAAATCCTTAGCAAAGAACAGTGTATTTGCCACCACATTTTGCTGTACTATTTTTCTTCATAGTTAACCAATAGGAGGATGTGAATTTATCAGTGCAAAATTGTTTCATTTCCTTTCACTTTAAAGTGAAGTTTATTAAAGAAATTTCATATTTATTTGTTTTTACAAAAATGACAAGTTAGCACATTGTCCTTGGTGGTTAGAAAGAAATCCATAGTACTAATAAGTACTATTTGAAGATCAACACAGAACAATACTGAGCCATCAAGATTCCCATCTTCATTTTATTTTTCATGTTTTTGAGGGGTATGCCACATTTTCCACAAGTGTAAAAGGGGTTAAATTTCTTTACTCCTTATTATAAAGAACATTTTAGCTGAAAGCGTTATTCTAAATTGTCCAGAGCTTCTATGCTTATTAAGATCAAACTTTTTTTTTTTTACTGAAAGCTTTTTCATAGCAGTTATTACTTGCACATACCACCTTTCAATTCATTTTATAAATTACTTTAGACTACAGATCAAATTACTTTATAAATTACACATAAAAAATTGCACTACAGCTGATCCATATTAGCCCATTATTAGTCAGGCCCTGAGATGTAGAGATAAACCTAAACTGTCATAATCTATGATCTGGAAAGTACAAATTTATTCAGCATGCAGAGGAATAGTCTGAAGGATAAGCGTTATTGTCCCAAATATTGCGTTGGTGCCACTCTTACTTGGCCCTTATACTTTAGTTACTGCATCAGCATCTCCTGTTTGGCTTTGGTATTTCCCCAGCAGGGAATGTCCCCCAGCAGGATGGATATGCCGGAGGAACACCAGGGCTTGTTTTACATCTGCTTTAAATTAATTCTAATGTAGTCTCTAAATTGCATCTCAGATTCCTCAGTTCTTTGCCACTGCAGCCAATGCCACCATCTTCTGCCACCCTGGTCCATTTAGTGAAACATCTTTCAGTGGAGATTGTCACCATAAAACTCACTTACCACAGGCTAGACCTTTTTTGGGGGGTTTTCATTTGGTTTTTTTTATTATTTATTTAGTAGGTCCCTGAAATTAAGGTCTCAAGTTTAAATCTAAGTATTTAAATAAAATGCTGTCTTTTTTTCAGCAATACCAAGTGTCTTATACCCCCTAAGTATGGATTTGAGAACTTACTTTAGATCACCTATAAAAAGTATTGATTTTCAATTATAAACTCTTAGGCGTAGGAACTGAGCTTTCCAGTGTATTTACAAACACCATGTAGATCATGCTGTCTGGTATTTTAATATAGTAAATATTATTTAATAATGTAGCATCTTCCTCTGCTCTATATGATATTCTTGATTGGAGAGGGTACTCAAGACAATGTATAAACAGAGGCTATAATTTTTGAAATTTTAAAACTCTTTGAAGTATGAATCAGGATACAGTGCAAAGCAAGCCAAAAAAGTTTGAAAGAAGTAGGATTAGCTTTGAGCTAAGTTTGAAAATAATTTTCAGACATCTTTCCTCTTTCTCTTTCTCTTTCTCTTTCTCTTTCTCTTTCTCTTTCTCTTTCTCTTTCTCTTTCTCTTTCTCTTTCTCTTTCTCTTTCTTTTTCCTTTGTGCATTAAAGGCTAAAGCGACAAACAAGTAAAAATATTTGGCAGAGCTGAAATGCTATTCCCCAAAGTGCTGTGAGTTGGGACTATAAAAAGAAATTAAAGGGAAAAGAAACATAGTTACCAAGGATTTTGGCTAGTTCAGCACCTCTACTGAAGACACTCTTGACTTCATATACTGCTTTAAGGAAAGGAAAATCCTTTGCAAATTGCTTCCAATATGGGTAGTTTCTAGAGATTAAGTATTTTAGATATTCTAGATATTCTAGATATTCTAGAGATTAAGAATCTGCACTTTTCATTCAATAAAATCAGAACCATCTTTTGTGGTCAAAGCCATCAAGCCTAGAGTGGAAAAGTGCAGATTACAAACTTCCTGCATTGAAACAAATACCTTTGTAAGACAATTAAGAAAAAGTTATACATGTCATGTGTGTATATAGGATACATATTTATATGGCATCTTCTTTTGTCTTTATCCCCAATATGAAAAGTTCTGTATTTACAGAATTGCCCTAAATATTAATGAAAGCAAATAGGCCCAGTCCTTGTTTGCCCTTCATAAAACTATGGGAAAATAGATCTAATGTCAACTACAAAGGCTGCCTCACACCCCAAAAGGTGATATATTCCACCAAAAGATATATTACACCATTCAATAAAAGAATGAAGTGATTCATTATTATTTCTACATACTTTCTATGAGTTTTCTGTGTACTTCCTTGACCAACATGAACTTCTGTCTTTTACTGATATGATCTACTGTGTTCAGGAGCAGATGCTACAACAGGGCAAGACCTGATAACACGTAGATTGGAGTTATGCTAAAGCCTGTTTTTAAATAGTTTAATTGCATTTGAGTTCTGTCCAAGAGGCAACTGGAAAATGTACACAAGCCTTTTTCAGGCAGCTACCTAGACAAAATAAGAATTAAAAATCATGAAACTGTTAGGCCCAAAACAAGAAAGTGAGAGATGAAAAGTAAGACTGCAGTAACCACTCCTCTCAGATTTCCAGCAGTGTCCTGATCTTCCAGATAATCCCCAAAGCTTTAGTTTTTTCTCTTCTGATGCTGGTATCCTTTGAACGTTTTCTCTAAGCCTTGATTCCATAGTTACCAACCAGATCTGTTCTGCATTCATTCATATACCTTGGTCATAAATAACTGCCTCCAAACAACTCTCTTCTCCCAGACATTTTTGTTTCTTGAATGCCATAAGCACACATTTTAGCAAATTCAATTCGTCAAGCCTTTGATTGCTTTTATTCTCTACATAGTGCTAGTGTTTCCTGAAGTGAGAGAAACAATAGGCAGGAAAAACATTACTGAGTCAAGAAGTTGTCATCTAAATTGAGTGTATAGGAGAGAGAGTTTCAAGATAATATGCACTTAGTTTCCTACCATATGTCTGTGTCAGGTTGGTTATCTTCAGTAAAGGCATATCCTTAAAGTGTACAGCTACTTTGGGGTTTTTTTAAGTACTTCTTATCTCAAAGGCAAGTTTGCCTTATCTCCTGGCAAGACCAAAAAAGAGGGAGGTTCATCTTCTAAAAATAGTGCAAAGAAGTGAACAATCATGACCTGGAAAACTCACAAAGAGATAGTACTAGATTTTTGTTTCTCTCACAGTAAGACCTTTACTAAACAGTTCATTTTTGTACTGCTAGACCTCTGAATTTCTACAGATCTTTTTATCAGAGGATCTCACCACAGTCAGCACTCAGCAGGACCTCCTGAAAGCCTCCTGCTTCCCTATCAGGGAGATAAGTGAATTATGCATCACAGTGTAGTTCTATGAGGAGCACAAGCCACATGACTTGAAGCAGAACATGAACTAGACCAAGGAGCCTGATTCACAAGCTTTTGCTCTAGCCATTAGGTATGCCCATCCCTATCTAATGATAGCAAGAAAGGGGCTTCAAGCACAAAGCCTCCATGAAAAAGAATGATTTTCATTGTACAGGAATGTTTTTCCACCTTAGGCACATGAAGGACCTGCATGACCTTGTGTGATATGGCTATTTCAATTTTTTATGATCTCATGAATTACAAAGGACTAGTGCTTCTGCACTGGAAACAGTTTCTTAGAGGCAGTTCTACCATCAGCGCTTTGAGACAAATCAAATGATGCATTAGTACAAAAGTGGACTGCAACTCTATTTTGTAAGTCGTAGCTCCTTGGAAAATTGTTTGTCATGAGTTAGCTGTTACCTGTCAGCTCTTACCTGTTAACTGCCACCTACCTCTGCTGTCACCATCAACTGCATTCAATAGCTCAAAGCACTCAAGGAGGTGCATAGTGTTGCCAAAGACTGATGAAGATTATCACATCATTCAAAAGAACTATCTAAAAGTGAAAGAAGGGAAATTTTTTTCTTCTTTCTTTCTCTTCCCTTTCTGGAGCTAAATCTCTCCCTTTTTCTGCCTTCCCGTCCCCAGCCTTCTTCCCTCCACTTATTTCTTCTTCTTGGTCAAGAGAACCTACAGCTTTCTGTTGGTACATTATTTTGCAAAACTCAAAACTCAGAAATGGAGGAGAAGACTTGCTCAAACAACTGAATTCTTTTCTCAACTATGAATTTTAGATATCTTAAAGGCAAATCCTTTACGTCCTTTCTCCTTATGAAAACTCTCAGAGTGTAAGTGACAGCATGACTCTGCTGATAACCATGGAAGTTAGATACAGGAGCTAGAAAATGGAACATCAGATCAGGAATTTCTGATTAATGAAAAAAATTATAAGATTTAATTGCTTAGGTTACATTTGTCCTTCAGTGAGTGTGGAAGTCCAAGACTGGTGATGTGACACAGAAATGCCAATAGGAAGAATAAGATAAGCCAGTGATAAACTCTCATTAAAAGTGAAATCTGAACAATTACATTTCCACCTTTTACTGGAAGGACAAAGGTTCCTTCCTTCAAAATCTCCCATGTTATTTTCTCCTCTGACCCTGGTGTCGTGAATTCCCCAAGTTCCTCTAATCCATCATCTGTCATACGAACTGTAATTTTTTTTCTGCTAGAGACTTAGGCAAATTGGAAAAGAACCAAAAAGCAAAGTCCACCAACAGCTGTGAGACATGTAAATAGCAAATGTATTAGCATAATGCATTATTAGCCTTCATAAAATAAGGGTGTTTTCTTATGTAGACTTATGAATAACTTTCTCTAAGGGTCATAGACAAGCATTTCAATACATATTAACACTCTACCTTTCCTCTGAAATACCACTGCGGGTATTCAGCACAAATATTAGTTAAAGTATCATGAAAGAGTTGCCAGACAGCATTATACTGACTCATAACTTTGAAAATATTGTTCTTGGAGAAAAATACTAAGGCCTTCGGGGTTTCCTAAATACAATACTCATGGAACAAAAGAAAAATACTAGGTGTCTAGTACTGAATGCATTATCACCTAACGGTGTCTATGGCATAGTCTACAGCTAAGTAGAATTTTCTTGTCAGTGCTTGTTGGCTGAAGACCTACATAGTTACAGTCTTAAAAATTGAAGAAACAACATGATTGTTACTGCAATTTTTTCAGACAGTATTTTCCTGACAAAAATTTTGCCTCTAACAATTTTTCCCATTTTTGCTCATCTCTAGTCTAAAAAAAAAATCACATTTTGCTTATGGTCCTTTAGAAAGGTATATAAAGTACTTTTTATATGGGTAAAGAGTTTGGGACTATAAATTCAGAAAATCTTCCTTGAGCTCAGTTTGCTGTATTTTTCAATATTTCTGTTCACCAGGTACTGTCCTTTATATCAGATAGATACACCTGCTTTCACTTAGTAAATAAGAGTATTGGGAAATTACTAATTATTACACATTATCATCAAATTAGTCCTTGACCTAGAGTATAAGCAACTGAGTTATAGGAAGGTAATTTCTCAAAGTAATTTCCAGGCAGTACAGGTTGTTGTTTTCCTTTTGTATCTATTGCTACCCCAAGCAACAGCATAGAGAAGGTCTAAGTAAATGAATGTAACCCTTTTTTTTTAATAAGAGATGATACATAACAAAAGGAGAGGAAATTTAGCAGACCAACATCAGATAATTATGTATTGTTCATCACTGCAGAAAGTTACTTGCTATGACAAAATGGATTTGCTGGTTATAAGAACTGACAGGGAAACCAAAAGCATTTTCAGATGGAATTATGAGAATTTCATCATCACAGTACTGTGGACGCAAAGTGATTTTGATTGCTGGACTGCAAAGTAGGTCCCAAATGACCTATGCTAATATGAAGTGTCAGTTTTACAACTGATGGTAGTATTTAAAATGCAGTATTCCTTTCTCTTAAACAATTTACACTTTACTAAAAGGTATACAAATACATTTTCATCTGCAAAGTGTGTACTTAAGAAGTCAAAGTAATAATTTCAAAAAACTGACTTGTAAGCACTGGGGAATCAGTCATAGATGCATTAAACCAATGGGAAATGCATTGTCAATGTGCTGTTTCAAACTACTGCTTGCCCAGGTTTGGAAAGGACATTGCACCACGATCATATTTGTTCTTCTCATTTGTGAAACTCCTATTTGCCTAAGTATGGCCAGGACTGAGCTGATGAAATATAAATGTTCCCTAGTGCTGGTTTTGCTCCACGTAGTTAGCATTCAATAAAGTATGATCCAGAAAATAACACAGTATGGGCAATAAATATTATCATCTCTATCTTTCATCAGCGTAATTCTTCCTCCAGGGAATACCAGTGGCTCCACTGGTGTAAATAAGAATACCCTTTTGTCATGTTGTAGGTGCATTGTTTTCCTAGGGTTATATCTTGACAGCAAAGTCTAGCATTTTTTCACCATTGGTTTCACTTAAGTCAGGATTGTGACCCAGGTCTTGGGTGTTGTTTATCTGTTTTCACAAATATTTTGCAGCTTTCAATTTCAAAACCATGCGTGTAATTCATATTAGATTAAGCATGAAGCCAGATGTGCAAAATTTTTGCTATTTTATCTTCTAATAGCAAAATTAACCTTGGCTTTGCATTCATCTTGTATGGAAGAAGTCTTGATGTATAGCAAGCATTTGAAATGCGCAGCTGTGTCCTCATTCTCCAGAGCACACAGAGTAGTCCCCATGGTAGAGATATATTTCGGTTACAGTTATGTACAAGTAGCAGTTCAGAAGAAGGCTTCTTAGTTTTACTTTCCTAATTCTTGTTTCTAGGACAGGTTAGATGAACTAAAAAAATTAATGCAGCAATTTTACCAAGTATTTTATTATTTATTCAAGCTCTACTTTGTAATTATTTCATTCCTATTTCACATTAAAGAATACAACTACTCAATAACTACTTACGACAATGCAGCCACAGAAGTTCAACCAAAAAGGCTTTATTAGGAAAATACAAAAACCTTATTGTCAACTTTTTAAAGCTTTCTGCACTTTTAATGCCTATTCATGGTGACAGTGTTGGGTAGTCTGATCTCTTTTCCTGGTCTCTCCAAACATGCCTTCTGCTGCCTCATTTCCTAGGAGGTGGAGGCAGGAGGTTTAACTTCAAAGTTGAGAAGATGCCAAAATGAATTTAATAATAATTAAATTGAAAGTTTCAAATTGCCTTATGTAAAAGTTAGTTTCCTATGAAAACTAATTGACAGGCTTTTTATAAAACAGAGTTTGCTAGAGTCTCACAGTATTTTGGTAAAATTATCAGTTCAGTCAGTTTGTTCTCAGCAGATGCAAGGCACCAGGTTATACACAAATGATGTGCATTCTGCTTGACTGAGGACTAGTCCCAGTGGTCCTTCCTCTTCATTTTAAGTTGCTGTTCTATAGGGTCTTTGAGTCTAGAACCATGTGAGTTTTGAAAAGAACTACCTATATCTCTGCATTTGACATAGGGATATGTTGCTAATAAAGTCCCTTCTTGTAAGTTAAGTGTTCTTCAGAGATCTTTCCTCTTTTGAAGTTTTCTACTAGCTGCTGACAGTTTGCCTATCATGTGAGCCCAGCTATTTAGAGGTTATATTCTATTTTTCAAAGAGACAGTGACATAACTACAAATATCCTATACTACACACAGACCCAGACAGCTGACAGGAGATTCTTCCTAAAATTAACATTTCTTTGCTGTATTTACCAAAAATACAGGTCTGCACTTAGGTTTATCTTCCTAGTTTAAGAACTTTAAGGCTTAATTCAACACCTTCAGCACAGCAAAGTTTGAATTTTCATATGTATGAATTTCTAAACTGCAATGAAATCAAATGCTAGATGTTGAATGGCTTATTATGAAATGATAATTAATACCATGAGACACTATATGAAATTCTGGAAGGCAAAGAAAACATCTATTCAGAAGGAAAAGCCAGATCAAACTTAATGAGGTTAGCTTTAAAGAAAACTACCACATTGACCACAAACAATAGTTTACAAAAAAGATACTGCTAACTTACTTAACATATATGGCTATTTAGACGTGGCAAGTTCTTCACTAATTTGTCACAGTTTGAGCATGCTTGTGCTTCTTTCACTTCGCTGCTTGAGGCCAGTTCTGAGGGATATTAGGGTAACTGCAAGCAGAAATGGAAACACAAAATGAACCAATCTTAAAGCAGCTCAAAAGAGTAATTCTAACTGGATGACCAACAGAAAAGACTTGTGTCCTTTCAACCCTAAAAGCTAATTGAGACTATCAAGATGAAATTGCTTTCTGTACATTGAAATCATTCTGTCTCTTTTAAGAATTCCATTAAAATCTTGAAAGGTTGTGAGTAAAAAAAACATTTCTCCAAGTTTGCAGTGAAGCAGCATCAGTTTCAAAGGTTCTGGTTTTCAGTTGTGCTGGTGGAATACTTTACATTTAGATAGCATCTCTCATCTTGAAGGATCCCAAATCACTTTACAAAATCTGAACTGTGAGAAGGAATTACCTCCTTTAACCACCAAAGTAAAGACGTGCAGCCACCTCTGAATTTGAACACCATAGCCCACATGATGCAACTTCTAACACAGCAGGTGAACACAAATACAACAGGAACACCAAATCCAAAGGGATATTCCCATCCAGTGGAATCTCTAGACTTTATGTTAGGTAAGCAGGGTAGCAGTCATTTGAATTTGAGCAGGTCATGGTTGTTATGTAAATATTCTTACAAAGAAAGTCGTGAGATAGGGGCCTCCATCTCCATTTTGGGGAAAATGTCATTGCCCTAGAGCATTAGTTCTGTATTGACTCAAGTGAACTATGAATTACTCACCTTCTACCATTACAGTCCATGCTGCCTTTAGGAAGCAGTCCCCCAGAAGGCAGGTACCTTTACTCCAAACTCTTCCAAAGTGGTAAGGAGCTGCCCACAGAAGAAATACTGTCTTCTCATTTCTCTCGACACATCTACATACTTCCAGAAGACTTAACCAAAATTTCTGGCCTCTAGTCTATTCTCTGGCTTCTTTCTGCCTGGAACTACCTACTTACTGCATTAAATCCACTCCTGTCTTCCTTCTGTCTCAGGAAGATAGTATTGTTGCATCGCTGTCCTACAGTTGCTTTGTCCTGCTGTAGTGGTTTGGGTGGATTCACCTTTTTTGCTTGCAGCTTGCAGCCAAACGCAGCCTGCTCTCTCATCCTCCCCCCCCGCCTTGCCCAAGGAGTAGGGGAGAGACTTGGAAGGAAAAGGGCAAGGAAACTCACAGGTTGGGATAAAAACTATTTACTAATTAAAATAACATTATAATGATAACAACAGTGATAACAGAATGTACAAATGAGTGATACACAGTGCAATTGCTCAACACCCGCCAATCAATGCCCAGCCTGTGCCAACCAGCGATCCTGGAGCCGAGACGGTCATGAAAAATTAAACCCCAGAAGAGCGAGCCTGAGCGATCCCTGAGAGAATACCCACATCTTCCAGTCAACCCTGGTTAATATACTGACATGACGTGATATGATATGGAATATTTCATTGGCACGTCCAAATGCCAGTTTTGGGATTTTCTATTCACTACACTTCTCCCTCCCAGTCCTAATGCAGCTGTGAAGCAGCGAAACACAGTAGCCTTGGGCTCCAGCAGCAACTAATAACATTGGTACTTTTATCAATGTTCTTCTCGTAACAAGTCTTGCACTGAAACCAAAACACAGCTATTCTAACTACTAAGAAGAAGATTAACTCTATCCTAGCAAAACCAGGACACCTACAAATCCTGATGTGACAGACCTTACCCCATATATACATGAAATATGCATGATATGGTATTCTGGTTTAGAGTCATATGAATGCGTTAGTGTTTTATTTACCTTTTTGTTGTTGGTAGGCCAATGGAAATCAGCTCTGTTTTGGGATGTTTTGCAATTCACTCTGGATGCTGCAGAGATAATAAAACAGAAATTCTTAGAACATTTCAAAATCAGCAAAAGAAATGTAAGAGTGAATTCAGATATGGACTTGTTCCAGATCCCTCTAATACCAGCAAAGTAGTTGTATATGGAAACAAATCAATTATTTGATGCATTTCATCTAGTGAAATGCAAATACTTTTGAAACTACTTCCATGTAAAGTAGGTTAAATGGGTTTACCTGCAGTTGATCATCTAAATACAGCCATTAAACTTTCCCTTTTATTGCTGTAATTGAATAAGCACAAATACTGTGCTTATAATAATAATAATAACTTTCAGAAATTTAAACATGCTAAGAATTTTATCTTTTATCATAACCTATGTAATGTTAAAGGAACGTTACCATCTTACCATCTGTTTCACTTTGCATAGAAATGGACAGGGAGGTCTATATCTAGCAGGAATATGTATGTGTATCACTTAGGAAGACAGGAAGGAGGAGAGGAGGAAAAAAAAACTACAACAAAAAGTAGAAATTGCACTTCAGTAATTCAAAACACAGCAGAGAAATTGATGCTGCATCTTTAAATAACTTGAGAAATGTATTTCATCTTTAATTCCCCATTTTCCTATTCAGAACAAGTGCTGCCCAGGACTGGTTTTCGAGTGGATTCCTCTGGCAAGTATTCTTCAGCCTTCATTGTTCTGTAAACTAATTGTCCTTCATTTTATGTTTTAGTTATTCTTCTTTCTTTAATAATTTCTCTAGATAATGGCCAGTCATGAATACCCAGTCACCATTTTATTTTTGTATGAGCTTTGTTGGGTTATAGAATGCTAACTCTAAATCTTTTTAACATAGATTTGCATTTTGAGCAAGGAAAAGTGTTTCTTTTTCCTCAACTAGTCTTTGTGTATGTTTTATGATGTTTTATGTGTGCTTTCATACATTAGTGTTCACTCTTTAACGTAACAATACATGTCTATAGCTCATGCCCAAATCTAGGGTAGGTAGGTGTAAAACTGAAATTAATTCTGTCTTCATTTGCAAAAGAATAGAACTGATGTATTATGCAGACCCATTCGTGCTTCCAGAGATATATCTTGTTCTATAAAAACTTAAAAGCAAAAACTTCAAAAAATAGCAAGTTTGAGGGGTGTTTGAATTAACATCAGTCTTGTAAAGTGGCAATGGACTTGTTTAAAAACCAGCAATATTTGATTTCCTGATGAGATCATGTTAAGTGAAAAGTTAAAACAGGCTGTTTTAAAAAATCCCATTAATGTCTTTTCTAGTCCTATACAGGTTGGACAGAGATCCTAAATTAAATTTGATATTGGACTGGTTTTGCATGCCCCAGTAGGGTTTAGGTTTATAGGTTGAGTATCTCTATTAGCACACTGATTCTTTTTTTTTTTCTTTTTTTTTTTTTTTCCTCTATTTACCACCTTTTCCTCTCTATAAATATCAAGAGGAAATGTGCATGTTTTTAAGAAAGCTACTCAGATTGGAGACCAGCAGACCCATGACTATTTTCAAGCTTTTCACACCTTTCAAGAGCATCTGGAACTCAGATGAAAAGTTATTGTATATCTGTGTCAATCAAAAGTCACAATTCACAGTAATGATTTATATGGAACAAAAATCTTCACCATCTTTGGCAAAGGACTCCAAATTAATTTTTATTTTTAGATTAAAAATTGAGTACACTCAGAAAGTCTGTAAAATTGTTACAACAAAGGTCTTCATCCTTGTTTTAACTGCAATATAGAAGAGATTTAATAAAAAAAAAATCCATCTCAAAATTTACAGCATTATCCCAAATACCAGGTTTATCACTATAAAAATCACATAGCAGTTTTGCAACTTGATTGATACAGAAAATGAATTAGTCATCTTCAGGGATATATTTTCTCTACATACTTTTAAGAAACAATTACATGTACACTTATCAATGTGTCATTCACCTAGGAATTCAGATGAATACAGTACAGAAATGTAGCTAAGAGTTGATAATCACATCTTCACCTATGAGATCTCACTATTGTTCAGTAACAATCTATTCTGGTACCTTTACATTTAAAGCAAATTCTCCATTGTCCAGAACCAGAAAGCAGAATTTCCCAATGCTCTTTGCCATCCTCACTATGCAACAATGGTCAGATCACAGCTTGTCTAATACCATTCTCAAATTCACAGGGGACACAGCTGGTTTTATAACCTTGCAAAGTGAATTGTTTTAGGTTTTTTTCTCTTCTAGGCCAAATGATCATTTAAGAAAGTTTTCCTTTACACAAAAAGAAGAAACAAAATGCTATAACTATAAAAAGACAATGAAGTTACTAGCAGGCAAATCTGAAATTCTTTTTCTAATATAAATGTGCAGACAAGCAAGGAAGAACAGGCAGCGTTGTCGTTCTTGCACAGGATACCCATATTATATGATCAGAAATACTGACTTTAAACTGAAACTCTCGGTGAAACTGGTAGGAGGTGGGACATGCAGGTGTATTAGTTGACTGGAAGGAAAAGCAAGCTGTGCAAAAGACTATACTAATTCAGTCTGCAAACCTATTCATTTCTTCTTACTTGGCATGAACTACAAGGTGCTAATCCAGCTTACAAAGAGAGAAAAAAAAAAGGCACATTTTCCAAAATGAGGTTATATTAACCAACAGTTTACAGTATATTTCGAGACACGGGAGCATCATTTTTCCGTTAGGATTGGTAATTTTCTTTGTATGATCAATTGAAAATCTGCTCCAGCAAGAAAAAGCAAAATTTAGTTTATCTAATGATCCTTTGTGAGGGGAAAAAAAAAAAAAAAGTACCAGAATCATAGAGAAACAAGCACTGAAGAAATACTAGATGAAATGTAATAACTTATATGGATAAGGATGCTTCATCAATGTACATTCAGGAATATTGAAACTGCGGCCACATAATAGTAAGGAATTTTAGTAAATCTACCAAGCATGAGCTACTGTAGTGAAAACACATAGTAGTGAACAACTTACCTGTCTTTAAGAGACAGGAAAAAAAGGATTTCAGCATCAGCAAGACTTTAGAACCTATTTTTGGTTAAAGGCTAACTGCCGATATGGAGATAAACTGAGACCTAACGCAAAAGTAGTTTACTAAAAATTGATTGTGTCGGACTAACCTGGTAACTGTTTTTTTGCAACAAACAAGCAATGCATTTTTAATCAATCTAGACTCCAACTAGAGATTTTACAAAATGCTAGTTATAACTCAAGAACTTCCACATTAGCCTGGAGAAGACAGCGCTTATCAGAAAATGTAAAGAGGAATGGATAGAAAGCAGCTAAGCAATTCTACTAAAATAACAGTTTATGGACTGAAAGGGTAATATTAGTGGAGAGCCTTGCAATAAGTCTTCTGTGTTAGTTTCATTAATGATCTAAGCACAAAAACTAAGGGTGCAAATCAGGTCCACATTCAGACATGTAACTTCAGGTATCTGTGTTGTAGTTGTCTCCAGACCAATGGAGAGCTAGTCAGTGCAGCCAATGGAGTCGTATCATACTAAGCATGAAAGCTGAAGCAACAAGCAACAGCACTGGAGGAAACATTCTTAGGTGTATTAGTCAGTCACTGGCTGAGGGAACTGGTGTTGTTTAACCTAGAGAAAAGGAGGCTGAGGGCAGACATTATCACTCTCTACAACTACGTGAAAGGAGGTTGTAGCAAGGTGAGTGTTTGTCTCAAGTAAAAAGTGATAGGAAAAGA
Source organism: Antrostomus carolinensis (assembly GCF_000700745.2). Lineage (NCBI taxonomy): Eukaryota > Metazoa > Chordata > Aves > Caprimulgiformes > Caprimulgidae > Antrostomus > Antrostomus carolinensis. The sequence continues at coordinate 63,772 of NW_010290326.1, read as the reverse complement.
GGAAATGGCCTCAAGTTGCACCACGGGAAGTTTAGATTGGATATCAGAAAAAAATTTCTTCACTGAAAGGGTTGTCAGGCAATGGAACGGGCTGCCTAAGAAAGTGGTTGAGTCACCATCCCTGGGGGTATTTAAAAGATGGGCAGACGAGATGCTCAGACATATGGTTTAGTAGTGGACAGGTACGATTGAACTCGATGATCTCAAAGGTCTTTTCCAACCAAATGATTCTATGATTCTATATTACTGTGAAAAGTAAGTAAAATCAGGGAGTGCAATCCATCAGTGAAAATTCTGAATGGGGCAGGTGACCTAGTGACAAAGGCCACAAACAAGCTCAGGTACTAGTGTCCTCTTTACCTATGTCTTAACTGGTAAGATCTGTGTGCTCTTTGTTTGCAGAAGCTTGCAATAACAGGGAGCTGGACTAGATGACCAAGCAGTTCTTTCCAGTTCCATGTTTTGTTTGCTTGTTGGGACAGAAAAGAACACTATTTTTTAAAAATAGTTTTTAGTAATCTGGTAAGAATTAGCAGAGAATGGGCTCCATAGACTTCCAGCTCTTTGGGAAGAAAGGCTCTTCTGAGCAAGCATGATGGTATAGTCAGTTTATCCAAAGTCTTCAAAACTGTGCCAGAGCTCATAGAAAAGTATGTCCATATACAGTATTTTTAGCCTAAACCTTTTAATGGTCAACTGAGCTTACCTATTCTGTTCTAAAGGGGTAAGAAACAGTACCTCTTATTTTGGTGTCTAGTCCCAATATTGGTTTGGATCAGCTTTGTCCATGTATGTGTTTGAGGGAAGTTTTCATCTCAGCGTGCCGGAGTATGTATTCTTCACATCCTGACATTCCTATCCTTTCTTAATATGTTCCCAACTGTGCATATTTATTCAAGTGTGTGCAAATAAAGGTAGTGCTTGGTTTGTGACAGACTGCTTGAAACAGTGCCTTTGTATGGTAGACCTGGGCTATAAAGGATGATCCTACTGTGTCTATCTACAAAACCCTGTCTCTAGTACGAGCCCCATCTTTGTTACACAGGCACAGCGAATCAGGTAAATATAAAGTATTGCTTTCATCTTAAAAGTCCTTTATCTCTCACAACTTTGAATCAAACTTTGCATTAAGTTAACATACTGTACCTGCACAAACTTAACTTGCTCTTTTAGGCACTGTTGAGACACTTATTAAATAAATTGAAAAAAGTCAGGATAATAACCTGTTAGAATCTGTTTTGGTTTGTCTTCTAAATATATGAGAAGCAAGTTGGAAGGGAAAGGGAATACTTTTATTTTTCCAATTGAACTATTTGTAATGCAGTTTCACTCATACCAATACACATTGCTGAAACAATGCCCTTTCTAGTCCCAGAGAAGGGGGAAACCCAACACAAATTAAAGCACTGTGCTGCTTTCTAGAGAGGATTTTTATTGCACAGTCATAGAATAGAGCCACTGCATGTTGCTCCGTGTCTATCTTTGCAAGACCTGACTAAAACTGAATCAGCTTTAATCACAGACAAAGCTGGGATCTGCCCAACTCTGCAGTTTGTAAGGTGTCCACTGATGACTCTGGGGGGTATCTGTAAATGAGAGCTGCTGAAATACTGTGTTTATTCATCTAGTAGTATAGCCATCTGTAGTCCCTTCTCTCCTGACGAAAAAAGGCACAACTGGAAACACTGTGAACAGTTTGCTGAAATAAAACTACTTGTTCCTTTTTGTCCTTTGGGGTTGGCAACAAGCTGACATTGGCCAAAAGCTGTCACAATTTGTAGGCCAGAGTGCAATTTGAATGAAAGACCATTCTTAATCACTGTCCTGCTTTGGGTGTTGGGCCTAAAGCATCTCTGAACAATCAGACAAAGCAATAAGCAAAACAGACAACTTCTTAGTCCTCTAACTGCTTGCTGTTTCACTTCATACAATTTGAAATTTTATTCAAAATTTTTCTTTTGTGTTTTGTGGGTATCAAGATCCAAAACAATGGTGTCTTTCAAATGAAGCTAGGTACACTTTTATAAGAAACTTACTTTTCAAAAACAATATGTTCCTCAACTGATATATTCCAGGACAGAATATATGTTTACAGAAAAGTTACGCAGGAATAAGAAAGCACAATTTTAATGATTCATAAAACTGTTGAGACTTTATTGAGTAGCATTATGGAGTTCAAGTGAATGATGCTAGCTTTCAGTTTAGACCCTAAGAGTCAGAGGCTTATAATGATAGCTTTTGAAAAAAAGTCTTTGTTGAGGGTATTACCTGCAAGTGGAATGCTTGAAAGCTGTATTACATAAAAAGACATACTGGTTTATGTCTCCATGTGGAACTAAAACAACTTGTAATGATTATTCATCTTTTCTAAGTTGGACTGATAATTTTCTATGTATCTTTATCTCCCATTTCAGTTTATTCTCTTTAGGTTTTAATCAACTGCAAGGAAAACACAAGTTAAATGCCAGAGGTGGATGAACAGCAGTGTATTATGCAGTCAGTTGTAGCAAGAAAGCATCTTTGTAACCTCTATTTTGAACAGACATTTCCAGTACCGTTCTCCTGTGAATGTATTCTAGTTTGTTTTAGTGTATTCTACTGAACATAATCATCCTCCAAGATACCTACATTCCAAGTCTCCTTTTTGTCTATGTACAACACATTGTGTCCCATTTGTTTCCACCAACTCTAACCAGGATGCCATTAGTCATATGCAATGAACACAAGGTGGGAGGGGAGATGGTGAAATTCTCAGGACAAAGCCAAAATGCTTTGCTTAGTGGGATTTCCCTTTAAACCAGGTCCCGATTACAAGGAGCTGGATGTTCACCTTCGGAGAATGGAGTCTGGGTTTGGCTTCAGAATCCTGGGAGGAGATGAGCCTGGACAGCCTGTGAGTTATTGTTTCCTGACTTTCCTTTTTATACCTCTAAAGTCTATGTAAAGGTCAGAAAAATATTACTACATAGCTGAACCCAAATGAACACTATGTTAAGGCTATGAGTAAAATGGCTTTTTTATTAATCCATAGAAAAAGACAGGACCCTCAGGTTGTCCACATCTAAAAGATGTCTCAGTAAATTAAGTTAGAATCAGAAGGAATTAAGTTAGAAACAGTACATCACTCAGCCCTTTACTGCAGAGTGTGACCTGGCATCATTTAATCCTCACTTTCCAAAACCGAGTTTAAGCAGATTTTAAAAATCAGTTTATGTAAGACTATGAGTAACTGTATTCAGTGTAGACAGACTGTATATATACATAAGGTGAAAAGATACTGTTGACAATGCAGTTTATTTCCAGAAACACAAAAGGCCCCACCAGGGAATGGTAGTCTATGTTCCAGGTTAGATGACAACATCATGTGATGTATCAGGCTTAAAAACAGTAGCTTTATACCATTAGGAGGGACAAAACCCCCTAACCAAATAATAGGTAACAAAACTAACATAGATTCATTGCAGGTGAAATAATATATAAAAGAAAACAGATATACAATTTTAAAAATAAATGTGTACATATTTGGGGAAATTAGTGATAATGTGTTATAAATGTGTATAAATTAGTGATAATAAGTACTACAATTTTGAGAGAGCAGGCAGAATTAGTGTTCCTTGAGAATAACTTTGATGGTTTGTCAGTGAGGACTAATCTCAAGTTGATAATGATAACAATTTATTATCACAACTTCATGCATAGTCTGAGTCCTATGTTACCACATTTCTGAGATAACTGTATAACTAGTTGACAGATTTATGTATTCCATATTCAAATTCATACAGAATAATATAGTTGTCATTCAAGCATTAACATTAACCAACACTTGGCTTTGAGAAACAAAGCTCCTCTATTTTAAAATTGTCAACATCTGTCAAAATACTGATAAATATTAATAGTTTACTGATGCCTCCTGTAAAAAGGAACAAATGCATTGTATTCTGAAAAAGATGCTTCAAGTGCTGATTGAAATGCAGAGATCTATTTCAGAATAAGTGTTTTGTAATGGACTTTCAAAGCTAAATAAGGTGTAGCTGTACCAAAGAATTTCAAAACAACACTGTTTCATCATCTACACTTGCAGTGTGGCTGAAGGTCCTCTGACATCTAACTTTCTTCCACGGAGCATGTCCCAGTGCACATAAAACAAGGTCACTGAGCCACCATCTTCACATTCTGCACCCAAGCATTTTTCCTATCTTTTCTGGATGGCCTTGTCAGTATGGGTTCTCAGAGCTCACCTGCTGGGTGAAACCGAAAAGGAAATCTGTTGGTAGCTAGAGAAAATGTCCCATTTAATCATTTTATCCTGCAAAGAGCTGACACTAGTGGAAGATTTGGAAATTTCCCTTTACCTGCTTCGGACAGTAGTGTCTAGTGGCATTTCCCATCTCCCAGGAAAGAGTCCCTGGCTACAGGCTGCTCAGTATTCTGGGAATTCTGTCTTGGTGTCTGCTTTAGTGTTTTTTTCATTACAAATGGATAATTAAGTAGTCGCAGACTGAGCATCTGACTGGCTCTGCAGTTTGGAGGTTTATGACATTCTCATGGGGAAAAGTGCAGCTCAAATGCCTCATCTAAAAGGTGATTATTTCTATAAAATGGAATGTTTTCAACCTAAAGGTCTGTGAGAAAATTGTTTTAGAGTATCTAATATTCTGATGGTTAAGAATACATGCCAGAGTTGTGGGGAGACCTGAATTTATGTCTCTGCTCAACAATCCAGTCCCAGCTGCATGCATTGTGCACTGAACTGTTACAGAGGAAGCAGTTCTTTCTTGTATCTTTTCAGCAAAAGACTGACCTGGCTTTACTGTCCAAAGTCAAAGAGTCATAGCTGGATACCAAGTGCAGAGATAAGCACCTTGCTATTTTTGGAAAGCAGGACCAAAAATGCTGCCTTCTGTGAGCACCTTCTAAGATGCTTCACTGTCCTGCTCAACGATTGCTCTCAGCCTGCACTTAGCCTGAAGGTTGCTATCTCTATTTCAGGGTTTGCACATACAAAAGCATTTTTCCCCCCAGATATATCAATCTAACAAGCTTTATGTCTGTCTCCCCACAAACCCTGTCTCTTAAGTCCTCAGGAATGAATAAGATCCTAGCTTGAGGCTGAGGATCCTACCAGGCAAAAAGATACCTCCTTAGAGCTAGGTGTTGCAGTACTGAAATTCTCAATTCTCACTCCCTCTTTGTTGCCCATCTACTCGTTTTCACTGCTTAAATTCATCACTAATAAAGACCACAGATGTACTCCACTTTTTTTGTTGTTGTTTCCATCTATTTTTTATTCAAAATATAAGACTTCTTAACTCTGTTTTCTTTCCTCCACTGCTTCCTTGCTCCCCCATGGATGGCCCACCTGCAGCTTTCCAATCCTTTCACCTCCAGAAAAGGAGAGGCAGTTTTTGCCTGTCCTCCAAACCTCTGCATTTCCTATGAAACAAGAACTGAGATGCTTTGAAATGTTTGTTTCAGCTCTCCTGCTGTGCAGTCAGGTAACACAGAACAAAAGGAAGCTTTCATTGCCTTTTGTCTTTGAGGCTTCGTTTCTAAAAAGGAATATGGATTCTTCAGCATAAGGCAATAAGTTTTTCAAAGAAGCAGAATCCACATGAAGTTTTTTTTAGAAGGATAATACTGACACTATAGAGGGACTGTAGCATAGTTTCCTTCTAGTCATATCAGCTACCTGCATCTGAGAAGGAGAAAGTGCTGCTGGACTACTCCACTTTCCATATGTGTAAGCATAAAGATGCTTTCTAAAGGAAGATTTAAATTTATTGAGAAATTTCAAATACCAAGACGGTGGGTTGTGCCTGTTCCAATCATCTTTCAAATCTCATGAGATCGTACCACCACAGGTATTTAACCCATCTCCCAGTAACTTAAGGAGTTAGAGATAATCTATCACAGTGAATTATAATATCATTGAAAGCTTGCAAATATACATAAATTGGAACTTTACTGAAGTTGCAAATTGCTGTCCCAAAGCAGAGAAGTATGCAGATCAAAATCACAGGAACATATACATAATTACACTAAGACTTTCACCTTTTCAACACAGATTGACTGGGATTCTTCTCAAAAATGCCTGCAAGATATATGTCTATACTCCTTTTATGATCAGTGCCAAGAAACAGACATTTCTAAGACATAACAGATGTCCATAGAGCAAAATGTTAGGATAATGCAGACCACGCCTTAGGAGCTCCTATTTTTAGCAATGCTTAGACAGCGTTCACATTATTATCTTGGATTTAGACATCACAGACACTTAAAATTAGGTGGCATGAATCACACCTTTTATGTGTATTACTTAAATTTTACTATGTGCCTGTGAAACTACTGTTTTATATTCAGAGAAACTCAAACACAAAGTCAAATAATTACCAAGAATCACAAAGAAACTCATTATCAAAACATATTAACTTGTATGACTTAATAGACCCAGGCTTCAAGGTCAGGCTTGATGGGGTCCTGAGCACCTGCTCTAGTAAAGGTGTCCCTGCTTACTGCAGGGGGGTTGGACTAGATGACCTTTAGAGGTCCCTTCTCACCCAATACCTTCTATGATTCTATGGTTCTTTCACTGTTTGAAGAACAGAATGGAGAATCTGAAAGAGACTCTCTGGCAACTCATCCTGGTACTGCTTAACAGGTTCCCAGGAACACCAGCACGGCATTGTGTTCGCTCTCTACTAAGTTTTGAAAGCAAAAGTGAGCCAAAGAGAGGCTAGAAACTGGGGAAAATTCTCTGGGCTCCACATGGGTTTCATTTAAACACTCTGCTGGGATACTTGCAACTCTGCAGCTAAGGTCACAAAAACCCACAAGACCACCTGCGTGACTAGGGCATCTAACCTTGCTGTTCATCATGAAAAGCAATACCTGATAGCTTTTATCTCTTATTATTTAAAGCGGATTAGCACACGGCATGTCATATCCATCATTCTGTGCTCACTCTCACACTGAACAAGAGAAAGGAAAATCTGGAACACGCTCCATGAATGCTTTAATCTTCTTTCAAAGAAAGCAGGTTTTGTTTGAATCAATCTCAGCTGTTCTATCAGTTATTCCACAGGGAAAATATATGTTTCTTCTTCTAATAAATTATGTGAATTTATGTGCATAGAAAGTGGAGAAAGTCATTAAAAGGTTTTGAACAGATTTTTTACTAGTTTATATGTCCCATACAAATTACGTTTAAATGTCGATTTGGGAAAACAACATCTGCCCAGAGTAAGCTGACATTTTTCCTCTTTTTTTCATTTTGTCAACCGACCACTATCTGGCAATTATTCATTATGAGTGACAACATTTGATATAGCACTTTTTTTTCTTTTCCCCTAAAGAGTCTCAAACCAGACTCTGTGTAGTGGGGTCACTTCCACTACTGACCTGAAGTTTGTTACTCCAGGTGCTTAAATCACACAGCAGTGAGGAACCTTCAATAAGAAACATGCAGACTAACTAATTCTAAGTCAAAAGGACCTTTACGTGGAATTAATCTGTTCAGATATTCTGCTTAATATAGTCTATATAAGCTCAATGCTCCTTAGAGACAGACTGTCTTGATTTGAAAATATCAGGTAGATCATCCTTAGAACAGGATTCTCAGATGTATCACTCCTATGCTGGTAGACCACATCTTACCTTTTTACCAAAGCAAGGAAGCATCTTCATTCATACCCACAGAGGAGGAGCACAGCTTTCAGAGATACACAGATGTCTTCACCTGCACTGAATCATAAGCTTAATTTCAAAAGAAAAATAAAATCACTGCAACATTCATGGCACTGAATTGGAGGCTCAGTGTATATATGATGGGATTTTGTTTCTTTTCTGCCTAGATTCTCATCGGAGCAGTAATTGCCATGGGCTCAGCAGACCGAGATGGTCGTCTCCACCCTGGTGATGAGCTGGTGTATGTAGATGGGATTCCAGTGGCTGGCAAAACACATCGATATGTGATTGATCTTATGCATAACGCTGCCCGAAACGGGCAAGTGAATCTTACTGTGAGGAGAAAGGTGCTACCCACAGGTGAGTGAAGGCTGGGAAAGGTAAAAGGAAAAACAAACCTCAATGCTGGCAGCGCAAACATGTGCTGTTTAAAAAAAACAAACAAACAAACAAAAAACCCCACATAAAATCTAAGTGAATGTTTGTGTCATTTTGAAGAATGAATAATTGTAAATATGTGTCCCTTGTTTCTGTGACAAAAACACTACAGCTGAGTGTTGTTTCCTTTGGAAGTGGAAACAATATTGGCAACCCAGGTGTGGTGATCATGAGTGCTCTGGATTTGTTCCATGCTGTCTTGGTCTGTGCTGTCCCCTCTTGTCCACATTTGGGACAAAACGTTCACCTAAGTTAAACCTGTTGAAGCTGACCATTTCAATAAGCAATCAGAGAAAGGCTCAAAGACTGTTAACTGTTTAGGGCAGGAATTCATTTCACTCTTGTATGTGTTAAAAGCCCATTTCTGGTCTCACTGATGTCATCTGGAATTTCCCCCTCCCTGACTGCAACGCAAGCTGGCTGAAAACCTTCTGCATGGCACAAGCGGCTCCTAGGAACAGGGCCAGATCCTCCCTTCAAGCAAAAACTTTCAGAAAATAAACCTAAAACAATAGGAAGAATTGAAGTAAATGAAACCTTTAGACTAGCTTGGTCTCAATTATTAAAAAAATGCTGGAATCTGCAAAAATGTGTGGCAGCATCTATTAAAGCTTTAATGGGAGAATTTGCTGCCGTTCCATTGCAACCTTTACTTACCCAAGGAAAGAAGTTTATTTAAGAACTTTTAAAACATTTGTGGTGAGTACACTTCACTGAGGCATCAGAAATGAGCAAAACCACGTTCCCAGCCTGTCCTGTCTTCTGCCTCCCCATGCCCTAGATCTGCTGTCATTGCCTGTGCTGTTCCCCTTCGCTCCCTTGCCAAAAAGCCGCCCTCCCACTCACCTTCGTCTTCGCAGTCCCCCTCCCACTGCGGCACCGCAGCTCCCTGCCAGCCGCGCTCTCGCGGGACTGACTTTCTTCTGTTGCTGACTCCAGAGTCCTCCAGCCAGAAAGGTCCCCCTCCGCCCGGCGCGACGCCCCCTCGCAGCTCCCCCAGCGCTAGGAAAATGGCCAATAACCCAGGTAATCCGCCGAGCGCTTGCGATTAGCACCTTTCCCGGGTCAGCCGACTGTACAGACTGCAGGCAAAATTAACAAGAGGGTTAGCACAGAGGGGATGCCAGCCTCCGCTGCTGCTTGTTAAATATTAAATAAAAGGGTCTATTAGACACTCTGGTCTCCTGGCACAGAAAATGAAGCAAGCTGTTAAAACACCTGGAGTTATTCTTGGGCCTTGAGAGTGCCACACCGGGAAGTATAATGTGTAACTCATTAATGTTTAAGCATTTCAGGAGCTGAACAGGATTTTAATTTGGTGTGTTACAACATAAGCTTTGTGGAAAAATTTTAAAGTGACTGATGTTGAGCATGACCAAAAAATGCAATACTAATGCAGCAAGCCAATTGATTTGGTGTGAATTTCTCACTAACGTGAATACAACAGAGGGATCTGGGGGTTTCCTTACCTGCCTGCTAGCTGATGTACGTATCTTAGCCCTCACTTGGAAGCACTGTTCTGCACAGATACTTAGCCAGACCTGGAATAGAAAATCACCATTCACAAGCTCTGGAAAACAATTGGATTAGGAAACTGTGGTATTCAGGAAAACATGGATTAAAATGCCATTTTTTCACAGGCAGAAGCAAAATATAATTTCTCTGATGAATATCTATTGCACAGCTGACAACTGAATAGCCATTTGAACTTTTCCTCCTTTCTTTTTCTTTTCCTATTGTTAATGGCATTCAGTTGCATTCATTTATGGCCAAGCCAGCTCTTGGTCATTCTGGAGGGTAAGATAATTTCCTTTCTGTTGCAGCCATACTGACACAAATAGTATTCAGTTTTCTGAAACATGACAGCCAGAAAATGAGATCTCCCTTGTCACTGACTATGGCATTTAGTTGCAGATTTGGTTCAATAACTCTTGGAGATTTTCAGTTCTAATGCAGGAGTATAATAATTGTTTGTTTTTCTTCCTCTTTATTCTCTCTAATCACTTTATTTCATAGTTACAGAAGGAGTGGTAAAGGACACATCTGACTGAGAAAACAACAGCTTGTCCTTGGATGATGTTTATTTTATTAACATATACACACTGAAGGTCTAATTTGCAAGTTCTCTTCCTAGGATGTATGTGTGTATGCGTAAGCTCTTCACATGTTCTGTAGAATGACTCTGCCACTCTCGACGCTCCAAACAGAAAACATATTACTTACATTCATCTGAAAGTTCTGTATTAAAACTGTCAATAAATGCTGATTTGTGTAAACAACTTAGATCTGTGAGGAATATAAATCTTTTTTTTCCATCTGGAACTGTAACTTTACTGTTTTCAATTGCCAAAATGCTTGTACTAAAAAAGGGTGTAATTCCGCAAGATTTAACTTGTTCGCTGTTCCTGCTACTACACAGCAATAGTGAAGTGTGGATGGACTCCATTTTCACTTCTGCCCTTTCCAACTCGCCACACAAGCACTTCTTCAGAACCTTTAATGAGCATTGCTTCTGTCATGACACCCACAGAATAACTATTTGTGATTATTTTTCATTGTATAACTGCTCTGTTCCATGAACATCTTTTTAGCATGCTAATCAACTTGTAAGAACATTATGCAGCTAATCCTAATTACTCTATGTTAGCTGCCTGCTTAAATTCTTTTAATCCAAACACAAATAATTTTATATTGGATTAGACAGTCACATTTTCCTCTTGATGACAGATCAACCAGCAGACAAGGGAATAGTGCTCGCTAATGTTTTTGCAATCCAGATAGCCACTCTTTCTTACTTTCCTTTCCTCTCTTGCAGATAGCTTAGCAGTGAATGTTCACGCTTGTTTTATCTGATTGCCCTTGAATGTTTTGCATAATTGTGTAGGTTCCCGTCTCTCTGCGTCTATTACAGCTCCTAGTTTAATACTTGCGGTAGTCTGGGCTATAGACAGTCAACTGTATTCATGTTGCTTTAGCAAATGTAGTGTAAGTCACAGAGCCACTGAGCAAGTAAGAATGTAATACCAGTGTGATTTATGTTGCAGGAGAACCGTGCCCAGAGAACGGCAGAAGCCCAGGCTCGGTGTCCACGCACCACAGTTCTCCAAGAAGTGACTACACTACTTACGCTAACAGCAATCACGCTGTCTCTAGTAGCAATGCTACACCCCCCGAGGGCTTCACTTCTCACAGCCTGCAAACCAGTGATGTTGTGATCCACCGCAAGGAGAATGAAGGCTTTGGCTTTGTGATCATCAGTTCCCTGAACAGGCCCGATTCTGGGTCCACAATAAGTAAGTAAATGACATTTTTCAGCTTATATTTTTTCCAAGTTCACCTCTAATAACAAAAATAAATTAATTAAAACCTGACACCTGCCAATTAATCACTGCACAGATTAAAGCTGAAGGGACTCTCAAGGTTGCTTCCAGGGGCACCATTAGTCTGTTGTGTCTTGGACAAAAACAAAAGTTATTCTGGCCTCTGAGGTTTTGTGCTTCACTCACTCATTTGGCTGTCAGAGTATGACAGGATTGACCCACAAAGTAGATTTTCTCTGTTTCTCTATCCTGAAGAGACACTCTGCAAGTAACTGCCTGGGTTATGTGAATAAATTATTCTTTCACATGCAATTCATTTTCTTTATTTTTTTTATTTTTTTTTTAAATCAAGGTGAAGTTCAGGAACTTGAAATAAAAGCTGATATCACAGCAAACGCCATGACAACAGCTGTCCAGTTAGGGCACTGCAGAAGCAACTAAAAAACAGCAAAACTGTTTAGACAGAGGTCCAGGGGGGTTGATTTTTTTTAATTAGCTGAACTATCCATAGTATAAAAGTTATGACTGAGTACAGGGAAATGGTGAATATAGTGGCAGGATCTTAATTACTATAATTCACTTTCTGTCCAGAAAACTAATGTTTGCTGGGGTTAAAATTTATTGCTTTAGTGTAGGCATCTGGTGCCGTTTGAGGTGTCCTAGGTACCTCCAGGGAGAGGTCAGGCAGATGGGACATAGGACCTACAGGAAGCTCAGACCCTTTGGTAGTGGTACCTGCAGGCACAGGGGTGCTCTTGGTGTTTCAAATGGCATTTAACCAACTCTGAGCTGAGCCCCTTGGAAGAAGGAAGACAAAAAGGCTTTATGTTGAGAGACATCCACATCTCCCACCAAATCCATCTGAAAGTGTGAATGTTAACCACTGGTGAAAAACTAAGACAAGTAAGAACTTTTGTCACTTTGCTAGTTGCAGCTTAATGTAGTCCTTTCCCTGCATTCAAAATATGTTTTGAAGGAACTGTTTTTTTGCCAAAATCTGTTTTCTGAGGAAATAACAATTTCAACTTTTAGGGCCAAACCTCACTCTTCTAAATTCATAACAGAAAAGCAGCTAAGAGAGTGCTGGGAAAGCCATACCTCACAGTAACAAATGATCTGAGAAAACTTTTTTGCAGTATTTTGTGATTGTGCAGTTATTAAAAGAGTTGCTTTTCATATTACCTCAGCTGAATTATTTTAAAATTCCATGATTGCCAGAATTAATATTGTAACAAAACCATGGATAATTAGCCTCTTGGGACTCTTGAGTTTTCACTTTATTGAAATAATAGCCAATTGGAAGTTCTTTGCAGATCAGACAATCAAAAAATTAATTCATAGAGGACACTGAGATACATACATATTAATCAGTTAAGTCAGTCATGAAGTTTTCAATAAAATTATTTCATAGTTAGAATTTGTGGTTGGGGGAGATGGAGAGAGAAAGAGGAGCGGAATAGAAAGAAAATGCCCAAGAAACCAAAAGTTCTGTGACTGAAGTATTCTGCTGAAGACAACAGACCCAGGATCAAGATCCTGCTTTGCTTCCTACCATGTTCTTGTGTT